>NC_034590.1:81212628-81268936 GCF_900095145.1 Mus pahari | reverse complement strand
AGAGAGAGAGAGAGAGAGAGAGAGAGAGAGAGAGAGAGAGAGAGAGAGAGAGATGCATGTGCTGCTCATGTGACGGCCAGATGACAACTTCCAGGAGTCTGTTCTCGCCTTCTATCATCTGGGTACAAGGATTGAACTCAGATTGTCAAGGTTGGCAGAAAGCTCCTACACCCACTAAGCCATCTTGACTACCAAGCCCTACCTCTTGAAACTTCCAGCACCTCTTAGGTGCAGCATGCTGAGGACCAAGCCTTATCACATGTGCCTTGGGACACATAAGCTACAACATGCTTTTCCCAGGACATTGACATCCTGTAACCATAGGTGTGGGCTCCTGGGGAGTGTGAGAATTTGTCATGCATCTGCTTGGCAGGGCTCTGACACCCAGACATGTAGTCAAACACTAGGCTACTGTTGCTGTTGCTGCTGCTGCTGGGAAGGTTTGTGGGTGAGGCTCACATCCACAACCAGGCAACCTCTGATCATAAAAGTTACCCTCAGCAACAAGGGTGGACTTCCTCTCATCACTTGAACAGCTTAAAGGTGAAAACTAAATTTGTTGTCGAGGATATCTGATTATGTTTCTTTGCAGACATCTTCTTGATATAGAAACCATGTGATTTGGTCCTGCTTGGCTCTGGACAGTCAGAAATTTTGCCTGCTTTCAAGAACATTGTCACAACAGTGAGAAAGTCCCTGCAACTGTTAGCAGCTTTTCTCATGTTCTCTCCCTTCACTGCATCTTCATAGTTTGACTTGGGACTCTTAATAACTACCCTTAATTAGTGCTCACTAAGCGACAAATACTTTGTAAATACTGTTCAGCTTCATCCACCCATAACCACAAGAAAGTTTTACTAGCTCCATTTTGCAAGTGCAGAAAACAAGGTTCAGAAATAAGAACCCAAAGCCACATAGCCCTTCTCTGGCAGAGCTGTGATGGGAGCCCCCAGTGTCACATGACAAAATGTGACTATGCCCTGCTTCATAAATAAAAACTAGGACCGAATATCAAAAGCCTGGCTCAGAATCTCCAAATGTCTCAGAAGAATAAAAGGGAAAGAAATAAACACAAGGTCGTTTCCTGAGACCAACAACCAGAATGCAAGGATTTACATAAGCGAGAGAGCACCTGGGAATACGTGCCTGATGCACTAATGTGACCGTGCTTCCTCTTGCCTGGAATCTAACTAGATTTTTATCAAGATGCTTTACATTTTATTTAGATCTTTAAAATGCTAAACTGGCTTGAAGTCCCCAAATGTGCCCCCACAAAACTCCAGGCAGTATTTTTATAGGAAGCCGAAGCTTCCACAAAATAAATCCCATAGGCCTGAATGAGTGGTTTCCACTGTAAGGGGTAAAAATCTACCTCTCTCCCAGGAATGCTACAGCCATAAAATTCAAACTACATTCATGAGAGGAAGTCTGATTCATGAGAGGATTCAGGAGAGGAAGCCAAAGAATGGATTGAAGGTGCATCCTGATGTCTGGATAGTTGAATGTCATCCTTTGTTCTGTTCTAGTCTTGTTAGACTCCTGGGTAGCTCCGGCTCTGGGCAGTCAGTGGTCCTGTCAGTAGCTGCAGTAAGAGGTCAGCTGGGAGTGAAAGTAAGGGTCCTTGGCTGATGAGCAATTCACAAATCGGTATGGAGGTATGGTTTAGTAATGGCTTGTTCTTCTCAAAGTCTACAGAGAAACAAGGTTGCATATCTGTTGTGTCTTGTTTTGCTGCCTGCAACTGGCTTTCAAATACTTGAGCGGAAGTTTACAGAACTGATCTAGGTGCCCAACAATAGAGGAATAGAGAAAGAAAGCTGGATATACACATATGAATTTTTTCAGCCATAAAGAAAAATCAAGTTACTGGATTGTGCAGGGAAGTGGGTGTAACCAGAAATGATCAAATTGAACCAGTCTCAGAAGGACAGGTATCATATCTTTCTCTTACATGTATTTCCTGGATTTTATATAGATCCAGAAAATCACGTGTGTATAAGAGACATGAAGTAGAAACAAAACTGTCTTAAGAAACAAAGGGGACTAACAGGGTGTAAGAGAGAGAAGGCAGGGGGTATATGGGAAGGTACACAATTAATGTACACTATCTACTTAAATGAAAATGTCCTAATAAAATATGCTGCCACACATAATACATACAATCAATTGTAGTAAAAAAAAAAAAAATCCTTCAGCAGAGAACCCCATCCTAAAGGAAGCTGCCCTGGTTGAGAATCACCACTGAGTGGTCGTCCACCAATATGAGCGCTTAGGAGAAGCCCCCAGGGAAAGAGACACTGTGAGCCCTTCTGCCACTTACTTGTCAGTCAACAGCTGAGACCTACAAATTAGCATACAGGGTGTTGGAAATCAGACTGACTGGGAGAACATTGCCCCTGAAGACCAGCATGGCAGATATGAGAAATGAGATTTCAATCCATTCGGGTTACTGTGACAAATGTCATAAACTAAAGAGCTTATTGAAATTAATCTCCCTGTTCTTGGGGAAGTCTGATACCGATGCCCCAGACAGACGCAGAGCCTGGTGATGGCCCACGTCCTGGTTCAGAGACATCATCTTTCTGTTTTCTCACATGGTAGAAAGAGAAGGAATCTTGGTGACGACCCATTCATAAAGGTTCTGCCACCATGGCCTTGTCTCCCAACATGGCCACCCTCAAAGTTAGGATGTCAGCACTACCATACAGACCCTGAAATGAAAGATGCCCAGGAGATGTGGACTGACTGAAGGTACATCAGAGATGGTGAGTATGACTGAAGATACCTCAGAGATGGTATGTATGTTTATCTGGGTCCTCTGTTCATCATTAAGAAGGATTCACAGAAACCTATTTGCCCAAGGTGGGGATCCAGGTATGACCCCTGGGTTAGGTGTCTCCTCCAGATGTATAATGTTGACATGTTGGATGGGTTGTACCTACCTCAATGACTCTTTTATACCCTCTGTGGGTGGACAGAGCCAGAACCTCACCAAGCACATGGGGTGTATGTGGGAGCCTGTGGCTGGCCTGTTTTGTCAGCATGTGTGGTTGAGGTAGAGCTGAGATATGATTTCCTGCAAGCTGTCATGAGGCTGTGGGAGAACCTCAGACTTCTCTGCCTTGCTCTAGGCATCCTTACTGGTCATCTGATTCATCATTCAGGTATCTAATTTCTTTTTATCTCCCCCTACTCCAATCTGATCTCAGCCACAGAAAGGATTTCAGAACAGCTCCCAGTAAGAACTAATCTGACGAGGACTGATTATATTCTTAGTGGAGAAGCAATTTATTGCCAACCAAATTGTCAGTGCCAGAAGAATAAAGTTGATGTTAATTCTATTCTCTCAAGGTTCCAAACAACTTCCTGGAACCACTCCTGAGATTTAATGGACATTTAAGACAAGGTTAAACCGTGGATCTGGCCCACAGGGAAGTTAACACAGTGTCTCAGACATACTGGCCTATCTGTACAAGTTAGTTTTTCTCCAGGCATCCCATCTCTGGAGAGGTACCCATCCCTTGGTACCTCTGAATAACTCTTTAATTCAACCCAACAAACATATATCCAGTGCCTTGCAAAGGCAAGTCCTGCCTCTTCCTGGAGTGAGCTGGCTCACAGCCTGGTGAGATTGAGGTCAAAGGGGTTAGGCACACAGAGGTAGCTCTCTGCATTTGAATGTGGAAACCTAGGGAGCAGGGGGAAAAAAACCACAGGAAGGACTGTGGCATCACATAGCTCTGAGTGCTAATAGATGATCAGCAAGCAGTAGCACTCCCTGCTGGACTCCAGAGCCCTGCAGACATCCCAGAAAAGTTCGCAGAAGGCCTTCATAGAGGTAAGAATTTGGACTCCACTACAGACTGAATAGTTACTGAGAGGACCCAGATGCAGTTCTCTAGAATCCTCTGCCCTACCTCATTTCTTCTCTCTCAAGCTTTATTGGCTCTTCTAGGACCCCAGAGTCTCTGGCACACTGGTTCTCAGAAAAGCCAATGTCTCAGCTCTTTCCTCTTGCCTAAGGGGTAAAATAAATGACTACATTGCACCTGCGTGCAGAGCCCAGATCATGAGCTTGCTTCTCTCATGCCTTCCATTGTTTTCTGCTATTGTATATGGATTTAATAAAAAAAAAAAAAAAAAAAAAAAAAAAAAAAAAAAAAAAAAAAAAAAAAAAAAAAAAAAAACAAATGAATCAAGAAGCCAAGCAATGTGCCCAGGTCATCCTCTGGAGCAGGGAGAACCCACTTCCAGACTCGCCCTGGTGTCCTGGTAAATAGCAGACTGACTTCCTGGCTTTGAGTCCCAGTTTCACCATTCTCCAGCCTCAAGCCTAGCAACTATCTACCTCTGTCTGTCTGTCTATCTCTTTCTCTGTGTGTTTGTCTCTATCTCTCTATGTGTCTCTCTCTATGTGTCTCTGTGTGTCTGTGTGATCTCTCTCTCTCTCTCTCTCTCTCTCTCTCTCTCTCTCTCTCTCTCTCTCTCTTTCTCTCTCCCTTAGTTTCTTTACCTGTATTAGTGTCTTATACAGTAAATGCATCTTACATATTAGATGGCATCAGTATGAACCCTGATCCAAGATCTTGAGAGGTTCCCCCTGTTAGGGCCCTCAGTCTCTCTGGGGTGCTATCCTGTTCCCAACAGCAAAGCTGTCTCTTTCAACAGTTGGAGCTCTGGCTGATTATGTCTTTCCCATCCCCATCTCTGACCTTCCTCTACTTCCTCTTTCATCTTCAGGCTGCTCCCCCGGGAGCCTACACCCCACATCCACCCCCACATCCACACCTTAGGAGAGGAGCTATCCTGCAGCGCCAAAGCTGTTCCTTACAATATTCATTTTGATAGTTTTTAGCTATTCAGGACAAAAAGAATGACTTGTCTCCTTTAAAAGCCCGGTTTGGGGTTTGAAAGGAGCTCTCTGGTGAGAAGCAGCTTTGGATCTGCCTCCCAGGCTCAGCAAGGGGATTATCAGCAAAGAACCACACTGCATACCTAATTGCAAAAACCATTCCCCAGGCCAAGGGCTGGTTTGAGCTGAGTGGTGATTTGGGCTCTAGTGTAACCATTGCTTTCAAGTTACGTAGCTTCTGCTGAAGACTTTGGGGCACAATAAAGAGGATCGCTGGTGCAGTATCATTCTCAACACTCTAAAACAGCAGAGTTCTCCTATAAATGATCCCTAGCCTTGTAGCTTTGGACAGGGTCCTGGTTTTATTTCTGTCGCTGTGTCAAAACACCCTGGCCAAAACAAACTCAGCGGAGGAAAAGTTTTATTTGGATTATAATTCTAAGTTTCAGCCTACCACTGGGATGGGACTGAAGGCAGGAACTCAGTAAGTTAGTCCCATCAAATTTACAGTCAAGAGCAGGAAGAGATGAATGGACCCATGTTCCCAACCTGAGCCTTCTTCACCCTCATGCATCCCCAGAGTCCAGCCCATGAAATGGTGCTGCCCACATTCAGAGTGGATCTTTCTACCTCAAGTTAAGATCAAGGCAATCCCCCACAGACATGTCCACAGGCCTACTTGTACTAGGCACTCTCCCAGTTGAGAATAACAGCTCAGACAAATCTAAGTTGACATTCAAAGCTAAGGAGGACAGAGACACATAAGAATTTACTTAGGCACTTGAAGGCAAACACACAGGAAGCAATGCTTCCTGCAGACCCCCAGTTAGCCAGATCACTGACTCTACCCAGGGGAACATGGCCTTTGCCTACTGGGAAGTGACACTGGGTTTACCAAAGTCATGTCCATCTATGGGTGGGTGAAGGGCTTAGGATGTGTTGATGTGAAAGGAGCAAAGAGGAGTTCTGTCATCCCTAGGACCAGACGCATAGTGGAGATCAGGAAGAATTTAAGGGATGGATGTCCCTATGAATGATAATCCGCTCATTTCTGAGTTGTGGAAATAGCATTGGGGGATTTAGGCAGGGTTGCAAGTGAGGTGTGACCAGCAGAAACCTAAATCGTTTGAGTGCCCTCCTCTCCAGCAGTGGGAAACTTTATCTCCAGCCTTTCAAGCAGAGATAGTCAAAGCTTAAATGGCTCAGCAGCCCCTGCTGATGTGTATCAGTGAACTGAAGCTTGCCAGAGTCCCAGTGGAACACCCAAGTGAAGGAGGGAAGGAGGATATCTTTCAAGGGCAGGTGTCCTGGGAGTATTCAAGAGCATCCTAAATACAATGGGAAATGAACTGGATCATACAGCTAGTGCTTACCCCATGCTGTCAAAGTACTGAGTCTAAAAGAAAACAGCTAAAGTCCCCTAGACACCAAACCTTCCTATGCCTCAAGGCAAGAAGCTCCAGTGGGAAAAGTCAGTTCTAATATGGGGCTCCCCAACCCCAGTTTTTTAGACATGCTAGCCATCTCCTTTCCAGGTTCCTTGGCTCTGGTTTTCATTTACACAAACATCATCTTGAGAAATGCCTGCAAGAAATGCCTTCAAAACCACTGGTCAGTGTCCTCCTCATTACTCCCAATGGCTCCCCACTGACTTTAAGATAGATTAAAAAAATTCCTCCACACAGATCACAAGGCCAGGCTTCCAGCTCCCATCACAGGCCCCTAGCCAGCACTTTCTGCAGAATGAAGATTGCTGGCTGGGGAGATGGCTCACAATTGGAAAAATGGCTGCAGCACAATCATGAGAACATGAGCTTGGCTTCTCAGCACCCATGTGAGAAGCTGACCATAGGTACATGTGCCTGTAACTCAGTGCTAGGGAGCAGAAGTGGGGGGAACCTTGGGGCTCACGGGTCAGCAAGTATAGATGAACTAGTGAGCTCCAGATTCAGTATCAAAAGATAAGAAGAAGGAAGGAGGGAAGGAGGAAGGAAGGGAGGGAGGGAGGGAGGGGAGGAAGGAAGGTAGGAGAAGGGAAGAAAGGAAGGAAAAGGCAAAAAGGAAAGAGAAGAGTACAGAAAAGAAAAGACAAGACAAGAGAAAGTGAAAAGCAATTAAGAAAGACAATCTGCTGTCAACCTCCAGCTGGATACATACATGCACACATTCACACAAACACACACACAATAGATAGATAGATAGATAGATAGATAGATAGATAGATAGATAGATAGATAGATAGATAGATAGATAGACAGATAAATGCCATTGAGCAACTGGCTTGGCTCTCTCCAATATGTCATTTAAACATTTCAGCAAACTCCCTGGACCCTTAACTGAGGATGGGAAAGACCTTTCCTTTAGTCATCCCCAGGCAACTTCCTGACACCTCTGTCCTTTGGTTCTGCAGCATCCTTGGGAGTAGATCTCCTGTCACTCTCAGACTAGAAGGAAAGTTCTCTGCCATGGAGTGGGGACTGTTCCTCTCAAGGTTCAGTCAGTGCTGAGGTAGAGGCAAGGTGGATGGTAAATAATGTTCCAACCAGTGGGTGCATTTGTTAGTGTACTCTAACCCAGTGGCTTCCAAAATTAAAAAGTGTTCTGTGTCATCCAGTTGTTCCCACTGACCATATGGCAGGGTGCAGAGACAACTACGACTACAGGCTAGTGAGAATAGGGTGTGGGGTTCCCTAATGAAGCCTTAGAGGACACTTCTCACTAGAGCCTAAGCAAGGCTTCCTTGTACTATTGATTCTTATAGGTTCCCCCAAACAAGTCAGTGGTTAAAAGAAGGAAGTCTGTCTGGAAGGAAGACACCAGAACTGTAGAAGTGGAAGGTAAAGGGCCAAGGTTCTGATGCTTTCCAGAAAGTGGAGCATTGCCCTAGGCATGGAGTAGGACTATCTCCTTCCCATGGGGAAGAAGCCTATATGATGGTCACACAGGCTTCCCATTTTCTTTGTTTTTTGGGGATTTGTCTGCCACTCCATACCCTATCCACTGGGTGTGCCTGTGGCTGTTAAGATGGTTCTCAGCCCTCAAGCAAAGATCTCTCTTCTCTACTTTGCTGGTGTCCTGAGAGCTGGCTGCAAGCAGTCACCTGATGCAGAGAAGGCAATGCTCAAGTGGGATGGCAGAGGGTGGATATGTACCCATCCACCCTGCTTTCTAGAGACAGTCCCAAGACAATGGCCACATCATTTCTAGAGGGCTTCCAGAGCACCAACTGCGGTAGCCTACAATAACTCAGTCATTGACATTCACCTTATTGATTTTTCTCCTTAAATATCACCTGATAGGGGAATGAGGTAAATATGTGGGACACTTTTAATATTCCATATTATAGAAAGGATCTGCACATTTGTGGTATTAATAGCTTAGCAGGTGTGCATGCTTAATCACTTGTTAGTTCTGAACTAACCTTCAGCCCAGAAATTTCCCAGCTCAAGATATTGTTCTAGTTTCATTTCTCTTGCTGTGATGAAACAAAAAGCAACTAGGGAAGAACGGAGTTAACTTCAGCCTACTATTCTAGACAATAGTCTATCATTGTAGAAAAATCAAAGCAAGAACTTTAAATAACTAGTCACATTCACAGTCAAGAGCGGAGAGAAATAACTGTATACATCCCTCTTCCTTCCCACTTGCTCAAGTCAGTTTCTCCACACATATATAGTTCAGAATCCCCTGCCTAGGGAATGGTGCCACCCACAGTAGGCTGGGTCTTCCTATAGCAACTAACTCATTAATACAATCCCCCATTGACATACCTACAGTTTAGTCAGTATAGACAATGCTTCTTTGAGACTCTCTTACCAGGTGATCCTCGGTTATGCCAAGTTGAATACTGAGTTGACAGGGGCAGCTAGCTAACTATAATTAGATTTCAAAGAAGTGTCTGAGCTCTGACATCCAGAGCATGAGGGGAAAGTGCAAGAATTGATAACCACAAAGGCATAGAATTACAAGTCTCAGAAATGTGGCTGACCATCTGACAAGAGTTTCAGAATGATCTCTCCAAACTATACCTTTATACCTTCCTCACCTATAATCTTCCTGGTTGGAAATGAGAGGAAAGTCATTTTTTAAAAGGGTGTTAACCACTTCCTTCTTACACCAATGGCTCCCTGAATAAAGCACAGCTTACCTATTCAGTTCCTGTCTTTGATCACTGCTATTTGCAATGACCAATAACATAAGTGCTGGCATCCTGGTTACACAACTCTCCCCCACTTCTGCCTTCCATTTTCACTTCCCAAATAAGCAAATAATGTCTTCTGAAAATGTCTTGTGTATGCATATTCATGTATGTTGTCTCTTACAATCCTTTCTTCCTTGGAAACTCCCAGAGGACTATGACCCTCTATGAACAAGAAGTGTATCAAGGCCAAGGCCAGCTCTGTGCCTCAGTTTCCCCACCTTTAAAATTTGAAAAGTTTCCAACCCCATTTTACATAACTGTGGCTAAGGTTAGATTGAGAAATGGATATGAAATTCCCTGTGAACTCAAATTTTGGCTGATACTCAACTCTATCCTATAATTATGACTATTACTTGTTCTGATTGGCCAGAGCCTATGTGTCTGTTTTAGGCATTCTAACCATTGCTTTTGATTCTAACTACTATGCTATGTATCCTGTAAGCCCTGCTTGGCAGCAGCTGACCAATTCCTATGAATAGCAGAATCATGATCCCCAGCTCTAAGGAGAACCCTGGGTGGGGAACACCTTGTTTCTTCAACTCTGCCCTAACTGGGTGTGCCAAGAAGAATGTGTCTAAGGAGAGACACCTAGTGCAGCCTCAAGGCAGATTGATTCCATTTCAAACTTGTAAACACAGAATACATTGTACAAGCATGCCACAAGGCTGGCTTCTGGGCCCAGCCTGTTGCTAGGAAGCCTAGGATTTCACTCAACTTCAGTAAGCTGAAGGGAAGGTAAAGAACTACAGTCTCCTCCATCCATCCACAGTAAGGCCCTGGGCAGAAGTCAGTGAATGAATCAGAGGGCTGTATGAATGGGAGGGAGAAGAGCTGAGGCTCTCTCTCACTGAGGGAGAAGAGCTGAGGCTCTGGGCTCAGATCTAAATGGTTCAAACCCTGACAAATCCTAGAAGACTGGAAAGAACAACCTGGGAACAAGACAATAGCCCCTTGAGATACTCAAAAGCAGCAAAATGCTCACAATGGGATAAGAAGATGAGCCAAATCCTTGATCTATTTGCATATTCATTATCATCTTAAGGTAGTTTAAGTGAAGCTTACCTATCACAGAAGTCTGTGGTGGCTGTCAGAAAATGATAGGATTCGATTCTGGAGTTCTGAGTTTTGCTGTGGAAATAAGGCAACTGGGAATCTTCCCTAAAAGATTTTCAACATGAAAAAGAGACTCTACCTTAGGTTAGCTAATGGCTGCCCTTCGCCCCGCACCTATCAGCTCAGCTCTGCATCCAAACTGTATAAAATGCCCATCCTGTTAAATCACCCCAACCATGGCCATGAGGCTGGCACAAAGCGCCCAGATTAAGCGAATCACCAAAGGATAAAGAACTGGGGTTTGATACACGCAAGAGAGGAAGGTGGGAGAGACTGCACTGTCTCCAGGAGAAGAAAACAGGAAGAGATGGATTAACATTAACACTTCTTGTCTGTAGCCCTTTGGGTACAAATTCTGGAAACTTCTGTTCTATTACACACTGTGTATTTGATATACAGTCTCAGCTGGCCAGCAAAACATGTCCTCCTTCCTGCCACCTCCTTAGGTTTTTCTACCTTCTGCTGAATCTCTCCAGACCAGTCCCCTCCCATTCCATCCTTCTCACCTAGACAACGGAAGAAGCAAAGCTCTTCCTACTCATGATCTATTGCTCTATTGCAGGGATGCCCCCTTGTCTCTATAGTAACAGGGTCCTTACACTGAGAGGAGGGTGGAAAGAAGAGAAAAGAGGCAAGAAAACCCTGTGTCACCACTCACACCTTGGGGCCATGCACACAAATGCTCACATCCATTTCTCAACCATCTTCAAGTAAAGCATCATCAGATTATCCAGTTTGAGAAGCCGAGGACCCGAAGTAGTAGCAACCTATGTACACAAGGTGAGAGTGATTATGTTGGAGCCCAGAACCAAGATTTGTCTCACACGGAAATTCACAGCCTTTTCCCTGGAATAATGGCTGAGCAGACTCCAACAATCTGTTGTTCTGTGTATGAAGGGATGTGATGAACTCTGAATAATTTGGGCATTCATGGAGAATAGAAGAAGCTGACTCAAGAGAGAGAAACCCAAGTGGAAGAGCTCAGACACAAGAGATGCTTGGAGCTAAAGCAGTTACCCAGGCTCTCAGACTGAAGCAGGGAGGCAGTAGGCAGCCCAGAGCCCTGAGGGCAAGGTCCAGATCTAGGCAGGCTGTGGCAGGACACCAATCTAAACCATGCCAACGTGGTCTAGGATAAGGTTTGTGGTTGGTAGAAGAATGGCACTTTCCCAAACCTCAGAACCTAGGGCAAGACTGTTACCGTAAATGCACATAAGTTGAAGATTTGCTACAATTTTAATATTTTTCCTCTTCAAAATTCATGTTGAAGATCAATCCCTAATGTCACAGTGTTAAGAGGTGTAGCCTGCAGCAGAAAATGCTGGTTCTGCTTTAGAAAGAGCTTGGTGGAGGCTGTTAGCTTAGGGAAGAGGCAGGAAGGTGAGAGAGCATCCAGCCCTGGTGTGGGGCTTCCCAGTACACTGGATTTCCTAGCCTTCAAGACTGTAAGGTAAATGTGTAAACAGAATCTTGTATAGCTCAGACAGGCTCCCAATTCACTGTGTAGCCAAGGATGATCTTGAATGCCTGACTGTCTTGTCTCTACTTCCAGGGTGCTGGAGTCAAAGGCGTGTACCACTATGTCCTGTTTACGCAGTGCTGGGGATTGCACTCAAGACTTTGTGTAT
The DNA here is from genome assembly GCF_900095145.1 of Mus pahari. Lineage (NCBI taxonomy): Eukaryota > Metazoa > Chordata > Mammalia > Rodentia > Muridae > Mus > Mus pahari. The sequence continues at coordinate 81,257,142 of NC_034590.1, read as the reverse complement.
GGTAGGCAAGCACTATCAATTGAGCTATATCTCTGGCCCTAAGTAACAAATTTCTGATGCTTATTAATGACCCAAGTCTTTAGTGTTTTGTGATGGTGCTATCACAAGACAGATCTCAAGATGAGAACATCCTTTATTACTGGCTAGACCCAAAGTGTGATAATTAATTAGTATTGTGGAAGAAAACGAAATGGCAGGGCAGCCCTGTGTAGAGGGGAAGTTCATGTTGATGGCAGATATCTGAGTAATGGACTCGCTAGTCAAGGAGTATGAAGGATCCCCGAGGAAAGTCAGCATGTTAGAGTCCTCTCTCTTCAAGTTTTAGAAGGAACCAGTTTAACCAAAGCTTTGATTTCAACTTTCAGCCTCCATGACAGTGAAGAGGAACCTTTGGTATTTTAAACACACACACACACATACACACACACACACACACACACACACACACACACCAAGTTTATGGGAATTTGTTAAAGCATCCCCAGAAAAATGGACATAGACTTATTCCTGGTTAGTCTGGGAGCTCACACTAAAAACCTCTAGCAGTCCTGTGCTTTGGATCTGATTCAGGCCTTCTCCAGATATTGATTACTGACCACAGAAGCTAAGGGACTTCCCCCTCCACTAGGGGCATTTGTCCTACAAGTCCCAGTTAGAACAGTTTTAGCATCTTAACCAAGGAGAAGACTGGGCACACAGGAATAGTCCCAAAGGTGTGTGGGATGTCTGTGATTTGGTGTATGGAATGCACAGGAACCTCATTAGATATTGCCTCCAAGAATCAATTATACATTGGAGGGGTGGAGAGATAGGGTGGGGAGATGGCTAAGTCAGCAAAGTTCTGGCTGTACAAGCATAAGCACCTGAGTGACCCCCAGACCCCCAGCATCCATGTAAAAGTCAGAGGCAGTGGCTCATACTTGTCATCCTATCACTAGGAAGGCAGAGACAGGAGGACCCATGGAGCTCATTGGCCAGCTAATCTCAATAAATCAGTAAGTCCCAGGGTCACCAAAGAGAGACAGAGAGACAGAGATATAAAGGGTACAGGAGCTGGAGAGATGGCTCAGTGGTTAAGAGCACTGGCTGCTCTTTAGAAGACCAAGGTTCAGGTTCCATATAGTGGATCACATACATCTGCAAATCTAGTTTCAGGAGATCCAATTCTCAATTTCTCTCTCTCTCTCTCATCTCCGTGCACACCAGGCACATATGTGGTACATAGACATACATGCAACCAAACCACACATACAGTAAAATAAAATATATCTTTAAAAATCAAATGGAAAAGGACTGAGGAAGACACAGAATGTCAACTTCTAGCCTCCACATGCACGTGCATACTCATGCCCCACCCCCCACGCCCCCCCCCCACACACGTGAGCACCTACCTCTAGAGACACACAAGACACACACAGAGTGATTTATGTAAAGGCCAGACAGCCATGATCCTAGTTTCTAGGTTGGATTAAGCGTTCCTGACAGAGAATTAAGGGTCTCCCTTTGTCTTCTTACTCCACAAGATTCCCACTCGGCACCCTGCTGGCTGTCCAGGGCCAATGTCTGTAACTCTTCCTTGTAGCATCTTGGAGTCTGAAGAGCAGTGAATATGGTGCCTGTCGGTTCCAGAGAAAGCTGAAATCCTGTAGATGTTGAGTCCCAAACCTCAAACTGTAGACTCACAATTCAGATGTAGAGCCTAGAATTCAGACTAAGGTAGAAAAAACAAAAAACAAACAAACAAAAAAAAAGAAGAAGAAAAAACAAAACAAAACAAAAACAAAACCGGATTAGAGACAGCAGTGCAAAGCACAAGGCCCTGGAGTCCCTGTGCTTGCCCTACTGCGGATACCCTGGGTTGTGCTTCCCTTTAGTGGGAGGAGAAGCCCCAGGCACATGGCTAAAGGTGAGAGGCAGTCGATTTTAAGTCCCAAGATCTCTATCTACCTACCAGAAAGCCCTATATTCTACTAGATGAGTTGACCATCCCTTAGCCTAGGTAGTGAAGACCTCTTGGTCCCACTGGTGAGGACACTTGTCTCTATACTTAGGAGAGGCGAGGAGCAGCTTGAGGTGGGGGGACATAGATTGGTAGCAATGAATGCCTTAGATTTGAAGGGTTTTTGTTTCCTAAGACCCAAACCCTTGAGGGCTAAGGGTTGGAGACTTGTTCCAGGCAGTAGGACTCAGGAGTACTGGCGCCAAGCCCAGGACAATACAGTTAGAGCCTAAGTTGATGGTTAGACACCAGCGAACAATGTTCCCTAAGAAGCCAGACTTAGTTTAACCACCTGGTTCTCCGTAGCTTGAGCTGCCTCTGAAGAAAGTCCTGTGCTCTGGGCTCCGGAGATACCATCAACTAAAATCAAATTAAGAGATGAAACCGCTCCTGGGCATGACCAATATCTGTTAATGGATCTGAGAAGTGAGCAGTAGTAGACCTTGCCCAGAGAAAAGAGTCCTGGGAGTCAGATACTGTACTGGAGCCAGTTTTCAGCAATAGAAGAGGTAGGTGACTGACAGGGGCTGCCGGAGTTGATTGTGACTTTCACGTGCCCTTCTGAGGATATCACCATGGACTGCAAAGAATAGCAATTGCATACTCTCCCTGGGTAGCTGGCTTAACCCCGTAGGCTCATTAACTTCAAATACAAAATTGAATAGAACAGTAAAAATATATACATTAATAACAGCATCTCATTAATATGTTGGAAAGGCCTGATGCAAATTGAAAAGTGGCATCCGGAAACTCTTTGATAAATGGCTGTGTGGAACTTAAGATTCCATTTAGAAGCTTGCTGTCAGATACGTGATGTAGGGGGTGTCTACAGCAGGCTCCTCCTTCCCTGGTTATGCAGACACATCCTGGAAAATGGCTTCTGAAATGATATCAACACGCAAATGTGACTTGCACCCATCAAATTGTTGATTATTTCTCCCCCTATCCAAAGTGAGTCAAAGGAAGAGGGGATGGAGCCTCACCTAGTCCTTCTGGAAGAGTTTGATGGTGCCTCTTCTCTATACTGCACTCAGTAGTGTGCACCAAACAGAAATGGGGGCTGGAGAGATGGCTCAGCAGTTGGGAGTACTGACTGCTCTTCCAGGGATCCTGAATTCAATTCCCAGAAACCACATGGTGACTCAACCATCTGTAATGAGATCCAATGCCCTCTTCTGTGTGTCTAAAGACAGCTGCACTGTACTCACATACATAAAATAAAATAAAATAAAATAAATTGTCAAAAAAATCCATAGAAATGTCGTGGGAATATGAATTTGTTTGAATCCCAGGTGTAGGATACAGGGCTGCTTCAGATTGTCTACAGCAGCTGACTATGATTTGCCTTGCATTCTAGCAGGGGCGTAATTTTGCCAGCTGCAGATATTTTTTGTAAATGTGTGACATTTGGAATTCTGGAGACTTTTCAGAGGATATATGAATGTTAGAACCCCTATGAAGGAGGCCGGTTGGCCAGTTGGTGGTTGGATGCTGTTGGTTACTATTGACTGTTGTTTGTCAGAGTTTGTCAAGTATCCGTGTGCAAACAGATAAGAAGAAATTAGATATCCCGCTCGGTGAAGATCTAACTTGCTCCAAGGAAGTCAATGCCCCTAATCAGCAAGAAGTAAGTCTAATGATATTGACACCCCCTTTCCCCTCTAGCTTCTTTTTCTCCTACCTAGTATTGAGGGATAGGGTTGGACGGGATAAGCGTGGAGAAGAGTGATAGAAATAGAAACCTATAGAGTACCCCAAAACCTAGCTATACATGCTCCTGTTTTCTCATCTGGATTTCACTTCTAAGAACTGAATTCAAAGATTGGCTGAATAGATGTGAACCTCCCTGCTGCACACTCACCAAAACTTTTTATAATTCAAAGGCAAGAAAAAGATTAAGGAAGACATCACTGGGGCTGGAGAGACATCTCAGTGGCTAAGAGCACCTACTGCTCTTGCAGAAGACCCAAGTTCATTCCCAGAGCCCACATGGCAGCTCACAACCATCTGTCACTCCAGTTCTAGGGGATCTGATGTCCTCTCCTGGCCTCCATGGAAACTAGGCCACACACACACATATGTTCACATACATGCATGAAGAGAGAGCATTCATACACATATAACAACATTGCATCTTCACTGCTGTTCTGTAGAGAGATGGCAACATCATCTCTACAGCAGATGGTCATGTGATTTAGATGCCTGGGTCTTTGGACTATAACAGGAGAACCTGTAGTCTGTATGTAGGAATTTAAGAAAAGAAGGGATGTGGATCACTTAGCACAACAAAGCAAGAGGAACTCTGAAGTGGTCCCATGACCAGCAGAGAGCGGAGTTTTGGACAACATGGCACAGCTCAAAGAGAGCAGATGGAAGGACAGCTGGGAGGAAAAACAACACCATAAAATTTTATAAGACTGCCATGAGCCTGACCCTAGCAGCAAAAAGGACTGGAGCCAAAATTAATGGTGCCTGTGCTGGTCAGGATGAGAACTGTCGCTCATAGACTCTGGCGTTTGAACACTTGATCCCCAGATGGTGGCACTATTGGGGGAGGTTTGGGTGGTGCAGTCTTGCTGGAGAGAAAGTGTCCCTAGGGGAGGGCTTTGAGATTAAAAGCCTCACACTACTTCCATTCTGCTTGCTGTTTCATGCTTGCAGTCTGAAGATGTGAGCTCTCAACTCTCTGTTGTCACCAAGCCAGCCATTTGCACCATCCCACCCACCTGCTGCGATGCCTCCCTGCTAGGATGGGATCTTATTCCTCTGGAACCAGAAACCCAAATAAATTCTTTGTTTTATTAGTTGCCTTGGTCATTGTGGTGGCCTGAATAGGAATACGCCACCACCACCCATAGACTCATGTGTTTGAATGCTTGGCCCACAGGGAGTGGCACTATTAGGAGGTGTGTGGCCTTGTTGGAGGAAGTGTGTCACTGTGGAGTCCGGCTTTGGGATCTCATATGCTCAGGCTAAGCCTGGTGTGGCATTCCTTTCTCCTGCCTGAAGATCAAGCTGCAGAACTCTCAGCCCCTTCTCCAGCACCAAGTCTGCCTATACACTGCCATGCTTCTCACCATGATGATAACGAACTAACCCTCTGAACCTGTAAGCCAGCCCCAGTTAAATATTTTCCTTGAGAAGAGTTGTCTTGGTCATGGTGTCTCTTCACAGCAATAGAACCCTGAGATGGTCATGGTGTTTTACCACAGCAACAGAAATGTAACACAGTGCCCAGTCTTCTGCTTCCCACATGCTTTTATTTTTAAGAACTCCCCTCTGACCCCCAACTCTTTAATAAAGGCTGTTACCCAAAAGACTTGTATGAGCTGTTTGCTGGGAAATCAAAGTGGAGTTTCTTGCTCTGGGCTGAAAAGGAGGGAAAGTGAAGATCTTGGAAGATCTAACAGGAAGGTGAGGAGATGGAGAGAGAGGGAATTACATAGAGACCAAAGAAAGAGTTTGTGTGTGGTGGGGGGAAGGCCATTAGTAAGAGACCAAGAAATTGGAAATGTTCCCATCGGGGAATTATCTCAATTTGATCCACAAATCAATCTCTCTCTCTCTCTCTCTCTCTCTCTCTCTCTCTCTCTCTCTCTCTCTCTCTCACCCACACACACACACACACACACACACACACACACACACACACACACACACACACACACACACACACACACAAAACCTTACTTCCAGCCAAATTGCAGGACTGGGTGTTCTGTAACCTGATACCTAGTGCTGCAGGCCCTAGGTGTCTCAGTCTGGGTCCTCAGTCTTAGCCATGCACAACTGCATTTATATGCATGGAGGAGACTGCCTCACTGCAGGGCTCATGCTAACCTCTTGCAGCTATATACTGACCTATGAGAGCTGCCATCATTCACATAGAGGGAACAGCACATAAATATACACACCCTAACCAAACAAGGAATTCTCTGGAATTTTGCCAGAGTCAAAGGCCTTACCTTGTTAGATAAGACCTTTTATAAATGATTATTACATGCATTGTATTATACATAGGTGGATGTGGTTGTAGTGGTGGGTTTGCAGATGCCACAACACACATGTGGAGGTCAAAGGTCACCTTTTGACGCTGGTCTCTTTCTGCCCTGTGGGGCCTGGTGACTGAGCTCAGGTTATCAGGTTTCTTAGAAAGCACCTTTATCTGCTGAGCCGTTCTGCTGGCCCACTTCAGGATATAATCTCTTTTAAAATAGTTTTAAACTGTGATTAAAAGATAATTATATTATTTCCCCCTCTTGGCCTGTGTTACTGTCCACTGCTACCATGCAGTGAATAAGCTTTCTTCTCCTACATGGTTTAATGGGTGAACTGAGTCACCATCTGTCTTAGTTAGGGTTTTGCTGCTGTGAACAGACACCATGACCAAGGCAACTCTTATAAGAACAACATTTAATTGGGGCTGGCTTATAATTTCACAGGTTCAGTCCATTATCATCAAGGAAGGGACATGGCAGAATCCAGGCAGCCATGGTGCAAGAGGAGCTGAGAGTTCTACATCTTCCTCTGAAGGCTGCTAACAGAATTCTGACTTCCAGGCAGCTAGGATGAGGGTCTTAAAGCCCACGCCCACAGTGACACACCTACTCCAACAAGGCTACTCTTCCTAACAGTGCCACTGCCTGGGCCAAGCATAGACAAACCATCACACCATCTATTACAGTCTTTGCCATCACAGAATCACAAAGTAGAAGGCATGCTCAGCTCACCATGCCACGTACCAGGATAGTGCTAAGAGCTCCAGGATGCAGATGCCAAGTGAACCCAGAAGTAACCACAGCCAAGTATCCTCAGTGGTTATCTATGAGTGATGGGACAGCACGTTAGTCCAGCTTGCTTTCATCCTTTTCTATGGTTATGTCTTCTGATCAGGTCTGTAACACAGCAGTTCTCAACCTGTGGGTTGTGTCCCCTTTGGGGGTCAGATGCCCCTTTCACAGGGTCTCATATCAGATTTTTACATTATAATTCATAACAGTAGCAAAATTAGTTATGAAGTAGCAATGAACATAATTTTATGATTAGGGCTCATCACAACATGAGGAATGGTATTGAAGTGTCATCGTAGCATTAGAGAGGTTGAAAACCACTGCTATAGTAGATCTATACAATCAGCTGTCCAGATCTAGATTTCCACATCCTTAAGCTCAACCAAATAGCCCAGATGTTAGGGAAAAAATTCTATCTATACTGAATATGTATAAATATTTTTCTTGTCTTTATTCCCCTAACGACACAGTCTAACATCTTCATTCACGGTGTTCAAAATGTATTGGATACTGCAAGTGACCTACAGCTAATCTAAAGGCTATAGAAGTGGGTGGGGTCTATGGCAATGCTGTACATTCCATGTAAGGGGCTTGAGCAATCTGTAGATTTTAGTATCCAGAGTGGAGGGGAATCTACAAAGCAAGCCCTGTAGGATCTGAATGACAGCTGTGTCTTTTGTAAAAATGTGAAGTCAAACTAGCTAAATACATCCCTCAGTTTGCCAGCACACCTGCAGAGCAGCCAGACACTTGAGATAAGCAAGCTTTGTTTCACATTGTTTTCTCTCCAGACAGAGGAAAAGCAAACAATCCTCAGCGCAGGCTCTTGTCCTAGCCTGCATAGGACAAGCAGTAGAAATAGTTGCTAGGTACAATCCAGGGGCTAGGCTCCTAACCACCCCCACCCCATCACTCCCTGTCATGAGGCTTTGCCAACAGACCTTCTGGAAAAGAGCCTGAAGCTCCCGTCTGGAGCAAGTCAGAGCACAGACATCACTAAGGTACTTTCTGTCCCCACCCTCCTCATGACTCTCACATTTTCATATTCTTTAAAGATGTCCACACAGAAAGAGGACAATTTGAGGCTGAAGAGATGGCTTGCTCAATAAACAGCTTGCCAAAAAAAAAAAAAAAAAATGTGAAGACCCAAGTTGGATCCTCAGGACCCAAGCATGGTCACATGTCTTTGTGATCACAGCACTGGGGAGGTGGAGGAAAGCAGATTCTTCAGGCTCAGTGAGCCATCAGCCAAGCTGAATCAGTGAGGCCCCAGGCCTGTGAGCGACCTTGTTCAGAAAGTAAGATGGATGGCCCATGAGGTATAATACCAGAAGTTGACCTCTGGCATCAACACACATACACACATGTTAGTCAGGGCTCTTTAAAGGAAAAGAACTGAATATATATAGAGAGAGATATATAGATATAGATATAGATATCTTCACATGGTAAAGAAAAGGAAAGAAGGCAAAAATATTGCCTAATGTATGTATATATCTGAACAAACATATTTTTAACAAAAAAAGAACAGAAACACTCATGTTAATTACTGTCGGCGACCCTCCCGCCAGCAGGAAAGATGCCGCACAACAGGATTCTTCTGCACACCTTTATTGCGAGCTTGATTGCTGAGTCGAAAAGACCCTGAGCCTGGAAACTGGTGCTGCTTATATATGCTTAGGGTAGGCGTGGAGCCTCCTGATTGGATACGCCATCAGAACCTCATTAGCATACTCCGGGAGGGAGGGGGGAGCAGTGACTCAGCAGATACCCGAATGCACACTTTGCTTGTAAAGTACGCAGGAAGCCGGCACCGTCTTGTAATGGCGAATTACCCGGCTTCCCACAAATTACAATAATTTCTGCAACTGGTTCATGTGGCCTTAGCTGATATTTATAACTACATTCCTCTACTTTCCATTCTGTATTTCCTCCACCCTCAGGAACCACCTTATCGTGTCTTGGTTCTTTTCTTGGAGGAGTGACTCCTGTCTTCATTCCTGAAGGGCCCAGGCCCTTTGTCATCCAGCCTGTACGCTAGCTGGTGCCCCATTGACTTTAATCACAGAACATGGTAATGCCAAGAGATGCCCTAAAGGATCCCCTGCACTCCAGACATTGCCTTCTTTACCTCCATTGTGGAGAAACAATCCAATTTCTCCCTGGTAGTCTGGATCAATCACCTCTACTAACACTGTTATTCCTTTCTTAGCCTGCTGGCTTGATCCAATCAAGAAAATTCTTCACAAGGCATGCGCAGCTGCTTGGAGTTTAGTTGATTCCAGATATAATCAAGTTGACAAACAAGATTAGCCATCTCACGTGTGTACCTGTGCACACACACACACACACACACACACACACACTACATGGCTCTTCCTGAGAATAAATGACCATGTCTCTTCAACAAGTTGCCAGGCAGAAGCCTTTTATCCTTTCAGAGAGCTGAAGAGCCACCATCTCTGAGTTGGAGCTGTGGCTTGTTCCTGATTGAAGATGCCTTCCTTTGAGCTCTCTCTGGCCTCGTGAATCTTGGCAGAAAGCTGCCCCCCTATGGTGATGACTCCCATATTAATTTAAGTCTTTTCCAGATATACTTACTAATTAAAATGTGAAACCATTTTTATCCCTTTAATTAAGATACAAGACGGGAAGTGTAATTTAATTCGGTCCATTGAAAATAGGACCATTATTAGCTCCACAACTTGCTTCCATTAAAGATGACTGTGTTAGACAATGCTCTTTGTTCTCCCCAGTTCAACTGAGCTTTGACATATGCACTGGGTCCTGACACCACTGTGGGCATTTTGGCAACTGTAACCCTACTAAAAAGGCCCCGAATCAAAGCAGGAGGCATCACAGACATCTGCAATAGGATCTTTTTTCAGCTTTGGGACCATGCCTTGTTTGGATACCTCAAAAGGCTGAGCACATATTGTTTATAAACACTTTCAAGAGAGTGAAGATATAGCTAGAACCAGGACAAGCAAGAGTCAACCAAGAGTGAGAAACTGGGCAGGCTGCTGCTGAGGGAAATTGAATAGAAAGTGGTCATGTACTGATGTAGAACGTGGAGGTGGAGAGATGACCCTGGTTTAGAGCACTGATCGCTCTTCTGGAGCTCTGCCCTAGCTGAGAGAGCTACAAAAGTTCATAAACAAAAGACACACAGCACAGCATCTGCTCCACAGAAGCCATTTCCCAACACCCCTTACTCTATACTCTTTCTTGTGTATCACTCCGGTCTCAATGTTTCTGGGAGTCCAGCCCAGTGTGTGTGTGTGTGTGTGTGTGTGTGTGTGCAGGGTGGTAAGCACACTAGTGTTTGAGGGTCAGAAGATCATGCCTAAATATGATAGAGATGCTACCATTCTATCCTACATTCTTTGAATGGAATTCCCCACAAAAACAGCTGAAAACAAAACTAAGCTATAAAGAGGAATTCCTTTTCTGCCTTGGACAGACCCCAAACAGGTCAGTTAGAGCTGAAAGCCATTCCTGTGTCACACAGCTAGGGACTGAAGATCAGGTCCTCAAACACCCTTCACCACCCTGTCTTCTCTATTACGTGGTCTAGGCACCAGAGTTCCAACATGACATGCTGGAAGTCAGGTTAAGGATGTTGCATCCTGCCTGCAGTATGTAGCTGATCACCTTTTTTGGGTTAGCAATGAACACTGTGAAGTTTAATCCTATCTCCAAAACACAAGCAAAAGAATTTATAGTTGAGTCTCCATCTTAGGGCCTCGGTTTTTAAAACTGCACATGAAGAAGAAAGGGGCAGTTGCATATAGTGTCGGATTCTCTAGGAATAAAGACGTCAGGGAAGGTAGGTGGCTTCTCTTGGCTGCAGTCTCCCTCCATTCATGTGAGAGAAAAGACTTCCTCTGAACCCAGAACTCCCCACTTGCAAGCATTCAGTGTCCGAGAAAGATACCAACACACACACACACACACACACACACACACACATAACAAGAGAAAAATAAGCCACTGTTACACAAGTCTGTGTGTATGTTCCTTGCATCTACTGGAGTCATACAGTTCTCTTAGACACTTAGAGACAGAGAGGTCTCTAGCCCACTTATCCCAGGGTGAAACTGTTGGTGCCTTGGGCCTCATTAGTGCTTTGCACACGCACCTCCTGCGGCCCACCCAGGACCTAGTTATCAAATAGTTACTGTGTGTCAATCACTGTGCTGGGCTCTGGGCAACTGAGAGAAAGGAATAGCTAAATCTCTCAAGATTTCATTCACACACTCTGCTCTGATGTCTTTCTCCCAACACGGTTCCTTCCTCACTGTCTGTGCCCTAGGTGTTCCTGGAAAGAGCATGCCTTCACTTTCCTCCTCTTTTTGGTTACTGGCCCTTCTCCATGACCAAGATGTCTCCAGAAAGAAGCAGTAGATTTCTTCTTCTATTTTATATTTCAACTTCCTTTTCTTTTATCATGAAACCAACTAAAACCACTCAACCCCAAATAAAGCTGTTGTCCTCAGATCTATGTAAAGGGTGTTCTCTCTACCACATACACTTGTATGTTCAACCACTTGTCTCCCCTTCCTCCTCCCACCCCCATTCCTTCTTCCTCTCCCTCTCTCATTTTCTTCTTTTTCCAGTCTCCCATCCAGGTTTCTCACTCATTCATTCACTCATTTTTCATTTATTAAGCAGTTGCTATGAAGGAGACATTGAGCAAGGTACCAGGAACACTGAGATGAATGAATACAGGTCCAGAGCTTTCTGAGCCCCCACAGTCTCACGGGGGGAATGAAGACCTTTATAAATGTTTATAAGAGTGGGAAGGGAGCAGTCCCAGGGAAATGACACAGTTTTGAGTACTGTGTGGGAAGTTAGCATTGAAAATCTGACATTTGAACTGAATTTTGAAGATAAAGAAGGGGGGGCGGGGGAAGGCCACCCGGAGGAAATGACTTGGTGGCTTAAAATAACAGGACATAAATAAAAAAGCAAATGTCAAAAGCCCAGTGTGATGATCTGTTCAATAAAGGCTATGAGAGAAACCGGATGTCCATATGCAGAAGGGTCAAACTAGACTGCAAGTCTCTTACCACATACACACACACACACACACACACACACACACACACACACACACACACACACCAATTCCAAATGGATTGTGGACTGAAGGCTAAGCCCTGAGACTACGCAGGCCAGCAGAAACCAAAGGAAATGTTGGAGAAAGACAGTGTGGGGGTGAGGGGATGCATTTCTTGGGTAGAACTTGGTTGCACAAGGAACCAAACACTGTGAGCCTGAACAGAGCGAGGAGAGCAGCATGGAAGATGCTGTCTGACACTCCCTGCCTGGCAAGGGACTAAAATCAGAGCATGCAAGAAACAAAGAGAAATTCCGGCAGCTAAACACCAAAGGATTAGATTTTTAAAACAGGCACGTGATATAAATGGACTTTCCTCACTTTTCCTCTAAGGAAAACACAAAAATAGCCAAGAAATTGATGGGGAAAGCATTGCTAATTGGGAAAATGCAAATTGAAGCCATGAGAAGATGCCATCTCAGCCCTGCCAGCAGGGATGTGATCAAGAAGATAAAAACAGTAAACAGTAGCAAGGCTGTGAGAAGGGGGACCATGACTCCCTTGATGCAAATGTGCATCAGTACAGCCATGACTTGAGAACAGCATGGGACGATTATCCTCAAACACTTGCCATAGAACTACCATGTGATCCAGCAATCTGACTCCCAAGTGTATTGAGAAAGAAATGGCAGTGAAAGCATTAGAGATGCATACACTCTTTTATTTACTGCAGAACTGGTTTGCAGCAGCCAGCATATGTCATCATATCAGCCAAAATGTCCATCAGTGAAAGAAGAAATAAAGAAAATGTGGTATAGGTACACAAATGGAATATTATTCAGCCATTTGCTGTAATGTGGGTGGGAACTGCAAAACATGCTAAATTCAGTAAGTCAGGCAAACATCGTATACATTCAAATACTCATACACAGGCACTAAAAAGATTAATTCTATAGAGGAGAAGAGAATAGAGTTTATCAGAGGTTGGGAAGGGCAGGCGGGAATGAGGGTGACTGCAATGGAAGAAGGGAAGGATTAGGAAAAGGATATAGTCAGATCTCAGGAATTCTAGTGAGTGTGTCCCATAGCACTCACACAGTGGGGTGACTACAGTTAACAGTGATTCTGTGTGCATTTCAAAATGGACAGGACTTTGAAATTTCTCAACACACATAAAATAGATAAGTGTTTAAGGCAATAGACGTGACAATTGTTTTGATCATGACAAATCAAATATACCAAAATATCACACCATACCCCATAAATATATAAAATTATTATCTGTCAATTGATATAACAATAATGTTTGTTTGTTTGTTTGTTTGTTTGTTTGTTTTTTGAAACAGAGTTACTCTGTGTAACCCTGACTGTCCTGGACTCACTGTAGACCAGGCTGAATAATGTTTAAATTAAAAATATGTGCTAAAAACCACTTTATGCTCAGTATGGTGGTACACACCTTTAATCCCAGTCTCAGTACTTAGGAGCTCTGTGAGTTTGAGGCCAGTCTAGTCTACACTGCACGTTCCAGAACATTAGGTAATTATGTAGTTCCAGCCAGAACTACATAATGAGATCCTGTCTCAAAACAAAATCACAGTTAAATCGCAGTAAGATTAGGGTAAAGGAGGCTGGAAAGATGGTTCAGTGGTTAAGAGCATTGACTGCTCAATCATGATTATGGGGGCTTAGATCTCAGCACCCATACTGTGCAATTTACAACTCCCTGTAACTTCAGCTCCAAGGGAGCTGATGCAACTTTCTGGCTTCCATGGCCCCATGCATGCATATGCATACACACGCATTAAAAAAAAAAATCGGAGAGATGTATGAGAAAATCATACCGTAAGACTAAAAAGAGACCTGCTGAATTGGAGAATCCCAGCATCACACTGAGATCTAGACTCTGTTGCCTGGAAACCATCAGAAGCCACAGGAGAGGAAGCAGCAGTTTTTAGAAATGGTTCAGGCTGCAGAGAACAGGCACAGGGTTAGTTAGGGCTAAACAGTGAACCAAGTGAGAGACAAAGCCCACTGAGGGTGGAAAGGAGAGGAGAGAGGATGGTGTGAGGAGGATATAGTTTTTAAGATGTCTGCCTCAGCAAAACTAAAATAAATAAATGCTTCTTGGGCTGTAGCCAATGAGTTTGTTGAGGCTTGCTTGGGGCTCAGCTGTCTACTGAGAGTTCCAGTACCAGTCTGGCCTGCCTAAAGTCAGTGAGTTCCCAGGAACATGCTGGCTTCTGTACCAAAGGTCCACTGAGGAACCTTGGGGGCCCAGCTGTGAGGCTGTCCCACTGATGGAGAGTTAATGTCCTGGCAAGTCAGAAAATAATCAGCAGTTCCCCCCTTCCTGAGTTACAGGTTCCACACACACAAGCTTCAGATGTGAAATACCACATTTATTCTTTCTCTCAATTTCACATCTCTAGGATCCAAGATTGTATTTTCATCAGCAAGTAGCCCTTCTTCTTAATTCCATCTGATTCCAGTGATATTGAATGATTCCCATTGCTCAAGTATAAAAGATTACTCCCGATTGACAGATATCTTCAGAGTGAAGAAAACTTGATTTTTCATTTGGAGGAGAAAAGCTATCAGGAGCTTTTCAAAATGGTAATGAGAAGAAGATGAAATGTGTCCCACCCTGGCTGTGGCTGTGACAATGATCTGTTCAGACAGGATCGCATTGTGTTTTCTCACTAGCTCTGTTAGATATATTCATGCTTACTCTTGCATAGGTGGGAAAACAGAGACACAAAGAGTTTAGGCCATTGTCCCAATGTCATTCCACTGCTGGCATATAGAGCTAAGCTTTGAATCAAAAATTTGGTTTGTTCCACCCATGACATCATGTTAGGGTGGAAGTGTTGAGGGGAATAGATGTTGCTTTTTAACAAGAAATGCCCCCTACCCCTGTAGGTCTCACATGTGAACACTTGATTCCTGACTGGTAATGCTGTGAAGGTTATGGAACCTTTAGGAAATAAGATCAAAAGGAAATATCTCACTGGGGGATGGGCTTTGAGACTTCATTGGCTGCCTCTACTTCCTGGTCTGCTTCCTATGTGAGGATGGAATGTAATTACTATCTCCCGAATGCCACACTGGCCTCAACACTCCTGATGCCAAACCCTCCCTGCCACGGTGAACTCTACCCCTCTATAACTGGAAGGTAAAACAAATCCCTCCTTCTTCAACTTGCTCTTTGTTTGGGTATTTTTTCATAGCAGAAAAATAGATAGATAGATAGATAGATAGATAGATAGATAGATAGATAGATAGATAGAACATACCAGATAGATAATAGCCTTGGACAGACCTGAAAGGCACTGAATCTTGGACATGCAAGACATATCTTAGGCCTCCTGGGTAGTCCATGTGGCTCAAGTGAGTAGGTTTTATCTTTTAGGTGATAGTGGTGGGTCATATCAGTCTCCTGTCTCACACTTCTCATCCAAGCAGGAGAAGAAAGACTTACTTACTAACAATCTAATCAAGTTTTACCTACAGCATTCCTGCTTCATTTGATATTAATACTGGCATACTCCTGTGTGTCACAAATATACAGCAGAGTCTGAAGCATGAGTTTTCCATGTGGCCTATCCCTTCACCGTTATGTTCTGTACTGTTTCCCTTATACAATGCAATTAAGTAATCTTTGGGGGTTTTGGTGGAGGTAGGTACTTCCTTCTAGCATATGTGTTAGTTAGCATTCTGCTGTTGTGACCGAATGGTTGAGATCATCAACTTAAAAAGAAAAAAGGGTTGTTTTAGTCCACAGCTTCCAGGTTCAATCCATGGTCATTTGACCTTGTTGTCTGGGGCTAGAGTGGCACAGTATGTCATGACAAGAAGGTATATCTAAGGAAATCTGTTCTTCTGTCCTTACTTATGGTGTGTGTGTGTGTGTGTGTGTGTGTGTGTGTGTACACATGCATGTGTCACAGCACATATGTGGAGGGCAGAGGACAGTGTTATATATGAGCCAGGGTCTCTTACTCTTTTTGCAACTGTATATACCAGACTAACTGGCCTGTGAGCATCCAGGGATTTTCCCTCTCCACCTCTGAATTACCTGTAAGAGCACTGGGATTACAGATTCACACTGACACCCTGGATTAATGTAAATTCTGGTGATTCAAATTTAGGTCCTCACATTTGCATGGCAAGTGCTTTATCCACTGGGCTATCTCTCCAGCCTGAGATTTGTCCGTTTATGGATGGTGGTTAGAAGTAGAAGGTTACAGTAACAGTAGTACTTTCAAGGACATATCCATAATGACCTAAAATCCCCCCCCCCACTAGGCTCCACCTTTTAAAGATTCCCCTAGGCACCTCCACCTGTACTCACTGTAGATCAGAGTGCACCCCCCCCCAGCTCAGTCTGTCTCCCAGAAGGACAGCTCTAACCAGGGACAGAGATAAGACCCCTGCCCCAACCCCTATACCTGCTGGGAACTGACAGAGCCCAGCAGACTTAGGCTCTGTCTCACCCTGCCAGAGTCCCATCTCCCTTCTGGTCTGAACCTCCATCTGCATTTTCTGTGGATCAGCACAACCTCACCCCCACCCCACAGCTCTGCCTGTCTCCCAGGGGGCCTACTCAAATTCAGGATACCCAGGCCAGCCAGATGGTGAAAGGCAAGCTCAAGAACATAATCAACAGAAGCCAATGTGATATGACACCTTCAGC
The DNA here is from genome assembly GCF_900095145.1 of Mus pahari. NCBI lineage: Eukaryota > Metazoa > Chordata > Mammalia > Rodentia > Muridae > Mus > Mus pahari. The sequence goes on along the minus strand of NC_034590.1, from coordinate 81,240,595 downwards.
ATCCTACTACACCATCATCCACTATAGCAAGCCCCGGATATCTTAACATCTGAAGAGCAAGATTCTGACCTTAAATCCCATTTTATGAAAATAATAGAGGTCCTTAAAGGGTATATAGATAATTCCCTTAAAGAAATACAGGAAAACACAGTCAAACAGGTAGGAGGCCTTAAAGAGGAAACAAATCCCTTAAAGAAATCCAGGAAGATATAATCTAATAAGTGAAGAAAATGATCAAAATGGCCCAAGACCTAAAAATGAAATTGAAGCAATAAAGAAAACACATATAGAGGCAACCCTGGAGAAGGAAAACCTAGGAAGGAGAATAGGAACTACAGATCTAAATGTCACCAAGAGAATACAGGAGATTGGAGAAAGAATCTCAGGTATAGACGATACCATAGAAGATATTGACACATTGGTCAAAGAAAATATCAAATGTAAGAAGTTCCTAATCTAAAACATCCAGAAAATTTGGAACACAATGAAAAGTCCACATGCCTAGGGGACTCTCACTAGGTCTTCTACAAGTCCACTGCTTCTCCCACCTCCACTATCCTGGGGACCAGCATTTTATCTCCTCCATTTTTGTCCTAAAACCTGGGCATCCCAGATGGATGTGGCTGACACACGGTGACCATAAATCAAGCTCTGACTGCTAGAAATTCACCAATTTCACCCGCCCATAGAAACTGACCCTAGACAATGGGTATGGTCAAATCTTAAAATATGGGACACTGACTTTGGAGCCAGTAAGTCCACAGTGAGAACGCTGTCCCTGGAGCCCGTAAAGGTAGTGATGGCTTCTAGACAGCTTTTGGAAGATTGATGACTCATAGACGAAGAGCAAGCTTTGTTTTTGTTTTTGTTTTTGTTTTTTTTTTGTTTTTGTTTTTTTTTTTTGTTTTTTGTTTTCCAGCTGCTTTTGGCAAAATGCTGCAGAAGAAAGAGAAGGTCAGAGAAAATACGGACATGTGGCATGGCTGAGAAACGTTGGTTACTATAAACCACGGAGATTCTGAGGTCATGTGTTACAGGGGGGCATGACAAGTCTGGCTGATGGGCAGCCATTTGGTTAAGCTCCCTCCCCCATAATACTGTGCAAAAATAGAGTTACCAAATTGAAAGCATGACCTTAGAAAAAGTATGGAGAGCTCTGGAAATACCCAAGAGGAGTAGACAGCAGGAAATAGTCAAATGTGGGGCTGAAATCAACCAATTAAAAACAAAGAGAAAAACAAAAGAATCAACAAAACCAAGAGTGAGCTCTTTGAGAAAATCAAGAAGATAGACAAACCCTTAGCCAACCTAACTAAAAGGCATAAAGACACTATCCAAATTAACAAAACCATACACGAAAAGGGAGACATAACAACAGAAACTGAGGAAATTAAAATATCATCAGTTTTTACTACAAAAACCTATACTTGACAAAACTGGAAAATCTAAACAAAATGGATAATTGTCTAAACAGATACTACACACCAAAGTTAAATCAAGACCAGGTAGGATATCTAAACAGTCCCATAACCCCTAAGAAAATAGAAGCAGTCAATAAAAAATCTTTCAACCAAACAAATCTCAGGACCATATTTGGTTTTAGTGCAGAACTCTACCAGAATTTCAAAGAAGAGCTAATACCCATACTCCTTAAACTATTCCATAAACTAGAAATGAAAGGAACACTACCTAATACATTCTATGAGGCCACAATTACCCTGATACCTAAACCACACAAAGACCTAACAAAGAAAGAGAATCTCAGACCAATTTTACTTATGAACATTGGCACAAAAATACTCAATAAAATTCTTGCAAACCAAATCCAAGAAGACCACCATTCACCACGATCAAGTAGACTTTATTCCAGGGACTCAGGGATGGTTTAATATATGAAAATCCATCACCGTAATCAATTATATATACAAACTCAAGGAAAAAAAATCACATGATCATCTCATTAGATGCTGAAAAAAACTTCAACAAACTCTAACACCCCTTCATGTTAAAAGTCTTGGAGAGATCAGGAATTCAAGGCCCATACCTAAATATAATAAAAGCAATATACAGCAAGCCAATAGCCAATATCAAATTAAATGGAGAGAAACTTGAAACAATCTCACCAAAATCATGGATAAGACAAGGCTTCCCACCCGCTCCCTATCTATTCAATATAGTGCTTGAAGTCCTAGCTGGAACATTAAAACAACCAAAGGAGATGAAGGGAACATAATTTGGAAAAGAAATCAAGGTATCACTATTCACAGACGGTATGATAGTACACAAAAGTGATCCCCAAAAGTCTACCAGAGAGCCCCTAAAGCTGATAAGCAACTTTAACAAAGTGGCTAGATATAAAATTAACTCAAAGAAATCATTAGCCTTCCTTTATACAAATGATAAATGGTCTAAGAAAGAAATTAGGAAAAAAAAAACACCCTTCACAATAGCCACAAGTAATATAAAATATGTTGTTGTGACTATAACCAAGCAAGTGAAAGATCTGTATGACAAGAATTTCAAGACCCTGAAGAAATAAATCGAAGAAGACCTCAGAAGATGGAAAGATCTCCCATGCTCATGGATCAGTAGGTAGTAAAAATGGGGGGGGTGGATACTCAGAGGGGTACCCTCTCAGAGGTAAAGGGGAGGAAGGACCAGGAGGGAGCAGCATTTAGGATGTAAATAAATAAATTAATTAATTAATAATTTAAAAAAATGTTCCTCTACTTCTCAGCAGCACTGCAAGCCATGAAACCAAGGTTTTAATATGTGGATATTTGGAAAACATTCAAACTGTAGCAACATGGTAGGGAATTAATTAACTTTCCCAGCTTTGATTGTCCCCAGTTCACCCATCCTAAATCTTTAACTAAGTGGATTCATTGACTTTTCCCATATTGTCTTTTGAGGAACAGCAGCTTCAGGTGTGAAACTATATTCTAAAAGCCTAAAGCTTCCAGTGTTCAATCAAGCATGGGAAGTCATCTTAATGAAGGGTAAGCAGGGTTCTCTTTCGAGGAAGGAGAATTGATGCCATCAGAATTTCTCAAGAGGGCAATGAATAATCAGAGTTTTCCAAACTTCCTGGAAGTCTTCCTGATGAGTCTTCTTCAAGATACACTTAGCAGAATGGGGATTTCAACGGTTACATTCCAAGGAGAACCAGACCATGGGCGCACAGTCAGAAACACACTGTGGTGTGCATATATCACAGGTCCTGGCTGACACAAAACTGAGCTATTCATTAAATGTGAACAGAAAGGAAGTCGATGTGTGCTCATAATGAGCCTTGTCTCTGGCCAGCAATGACCTGGGTCATTCTCATGTCTTCTTCCTGGCTGAGGAGGAAGCATGTAAGGTCAGATCACCTCTGACATTCTGTGTTTTTCTTTGTTTTGTTTTTTTTGTTTGGGGAGTTGATTGTTTGTTTAAAGACATTCCCAATGGTCTGCCAAATGCTCCATTTCCTCGCTTGTGACATTTGGGGACGATGAGTCACTCAGCATGGGCAGGTTCTCACCCCTCTCCTAAGTACACACTTCAACAGGATGGTTACTCAGAGAGTCCTTTGAGAACCCATCCTTGTCCAGTGTGACTGGCTGGTGTGTTTCAGTTATGAACTTAAAGGCCCTACTCTATGGGAGTTCCACCAACAGCCTCTTACAGGATTTCCACAAGCTTAGGTATAATTTTAACGTAATAGGGTGCTACATTTTACCCCCTCTGCTTGTAGCACCAAAAAAGAATGTCCCAACAATAGGATTGTGCTTGTGAAAATAGTGATCTAACTTGGTCATTTCCTCCCATGGAAGTAAAAAATAATTTTCACAATGCCCACGAAACAGTACCACCCACAGCTATTCTAGTAAGGCATGTTCAGCTTTTTAAAAATAATTTACTTAAAAAATAATTGTTATCCTGTTTTCTTCTTTGTTCTACTCATATCCTGTATTTTTTTGTTATAAAAGAATAAATTCCTATAAAATTTCAGAAAAATAGGGTCATTAAAAATTAAAAATAGAAATCCCGTCACCCGGGGAAAACCCACTTTCTCTATTTATATATTTATTTTATGTGTATTCCATATGCATTTCTTTCATTTTATGTTTCTTTCACTAGAAATTATTTATACTTGCACATACATATTCATAAGGACATGCATATACATCATCCTAGGAAGAAATACATATGCAAAATCATTTCCTCCATCCTGGGATTGCAGCATAAGTAATCTTCAGGTCGATTTTTTTGTTGTTGTTGTTTTGGTTTTGTTTGTTTGTTTGTTTGTTTGTTTTTTTCTCTTTTTTTGGCTTAGCTCTGAAGCCTAGGTAGTTTACAAGGCTGGACGTTACCATTGCCAATCGCCTAAGATGTTGGCTCCTACAAGCAATGATGAATTTACAAGCTCCTGTCAGACTTAAGATGTGATGGCTGTGGCATTACTATCAATGATTCTTCTGGAAAGCAATTAGACTTGGCATTGCTATCGCTACCTAATGTGTTTATATCGGCTCCTGTAATTGTTTTCTGAAGCCATAAATTTCTCCAGTTAATTATAAACAAATTGCTCTGCTTAATTAATGGGCATCACTAACGGGTATTATCTAATATGCATATGAATGAACCTTGTGACAGCCTCAGAGGGGCTGGATTAATGATGTTGGGATGGTGGGCCTGAGATAAAAGTGAATCAGCCAGAGACCAGGTCTGGAGGCAGCCTCAGGAAGCTGAGCAGTTAAATGAACTGAACGGCCCCAAAACAAAGTGTGGGGCACAGCTAGCACCCAGTCTGAGGACGAAGCTCATTCTCTTGCTGTCTCTGAGAGCCAAGGGTTGATCTTGGAGACAAGTTCAGGACCCCAAGCATCACAAATGACGGAGCTGTGGATGCAACCCGGAGGAACTCCTGTTCTTCTACAGGCTTGGCTTACGTGAAAAGGGCCAAGGGTCGCACGGTGAGAGCAGTCTCTTTTCCTTCAAGCGTTGTGAAAGTTTTCTTCAGATAAAAAAGGGACTAGCCAGGGCCAAGTAGTGGGAGTGGGTGGGCAGGGGAGCAGGGGCGGGGGGGGGTATAGGGAACTTTTGGGACAGCATTTGAAATGTAAATAAAGAAAATAATAATAAATAAATAAAAAGGGACTGCCTTTTCCTAAGCACCTATCCTGTGCACGTTCTTCATAAGAGTTATTCCTCCAACAACTGAGGACACTGAGGCTGAGGGAGGTTAGACTAGTTGTGTGGCAAATGAGGGCCGAGGCCAGCGTGAGGAGCAACATCCTGCGCATGGTCCGGGGTTGCGGTACTTGGGATGTAAGTTTGCTCTTGCTTGGGCTGAAGCATCACAGACTCGGGGCCTTGGCCTTTTCTCCTCTGCTCCCGAGAGAAAGGACAGGAGCTGGGGTCCAGGACAGATCCCAGTATGTTTTATATGGTCTTATTAGAATTCGGTGATTAACTTAAGGAGGCTCTGGGACAAACCTGGGAAGCAGGTCCTTGTGAAAAGATCCCTATCAATAAACCCATCATAGCCAGACCCCCCAAACATAAACTACCTACCATCAAAAGATCAGACAACTCTGGCTCCTGAATTTTGAAGAGAACTACCTCCTACCTTAATAACATCTTCCCTGAGGATGCTGAAACAAACTTCTAATGGAAGGAGAATTGCTTCAGAAGAAGTAATGTGTTATGAAATACATAGAAATAGAAATATAGATGTTCATGTGTGTATTTGTGCGAAGAAGGAGGTGGTTCATTCAATGACCCATTCATTCATATATATTTATTTCTCAGTTCTTGAATTCACTTTATCACTAATATTTATATACACTTATTTACTTATTAATTGTTTCAGCTATTCATCTCACTAACCATTTGCTGAACCAACTTTTCCTATGCACCCACTGTGTGTTGGATGCCAGACTATATTGTGGATGTAGAATCTAATAAAGCAAGATTCTATGCTTCAGGAATTCATAATCTAATGAAGTTGACAGCCATTTTCACTCATAATTGCACTGGAATGTATTAGACTCCTCAATAGAGATCTGTAGGATGCACTGGAGAGTCTATAATTGGCCAAGAGGAAGAATCTTGACAGAAGAAAGAGAGCCTCAAGCAAAGTGGATATCAGGAGTTGGGATGAGAGAGTCTCAATAGGGAGACATAACTGCAGATTTTGAATTCTTTATCTCCCATGGATCCAAGTGTTATGTTAGCCTCTGGGAAGGATTTGTTTGGGCAGAAGAAAAGGCAAAACATTCTTTAATTTATCTGCCTGTTTCTACCTGCCACTGGAAGATTCAGGGGTCTTTTTCAGACCCAGAAAATGACCTGAGGCAAGGAGGATTTGGGCTCAGGAAGAGTCAAGTGTGGCCTGCAGGAACTCATTTGGCCTACTTACTCTGAGCTGCTGTAGACATAAATCACTAGGATGTAGGAAGGGATTCACTCCAAGTAGTATGAAGGGTTACTTGTTTGCAGCACAGATACTGTTAACCACTTAGATGTGGAAATTTCCCAGCTTCTCTCTAAGGGCCCTGTAAGACTTATTCTCAATTTATGTAGCATCTTTCCTCCAAATAGCTTTATAAATTTTTAATCAAAATTGTATTTTAGGAAGTGGAAGCTACTGGATTTCTACCAGACTGTCACATTTGAAAGGAATTTTATGAAACCCAAATGGGATTTTTTAATGCCTATATTTCTCCTTCAAGTGGGTTTCCAACCAAGACTTCCAGATAGTTTTTCTTTCTGTTTTAAAAGGACCTTTTAAAAATATATATATACACTGTTACATCCAAAAATGTGACATTCAGTAAGTGACATTCTATTTTAATTCACTTTGACAAAATAATGAACTCTATTTGTAGGAGCAAGAGACTCATCTGACAAGGAGATATCTCTGGAGTTTTGCTATAAATGAATATATATATATATATATATATATATTCTATTTTTTTCTGAAAAAGTGTCAAATTTGAGACTTAAAAAAATTGGAAATGATGTGCTAAATGTCTAGGAACTGATAGGAAGCCCCCACCATAATCACATATCCCACTACTTGATGGCTGTGTTTGCATTTCTTGTTTGAGCTGGTGACACATCCTATCACTTTGTAGACTTAGACTTTCTGTTCCATACGGAAAGTCTAGCTGACTAGCATTCATGCCTGGGGTAGGCAAGTGGAGCCTTTTGGCTTCAGGACAACCTTAGCTCCCTACCAGTGCCTAGCATTTTGGGCATGCCTCCACTGGTGACATTCATGGACTCTGGACCAGATGGGAGACCATAGGACCCTGTGATTAGCAGTCCCAAGGCAGAACCCATGGTTATAAGTCATGTTATACAGCTTATATGTTATATAGCCCATGGTTATAAATCATGGTTATAAAGCTTATCGTGTGAAGAAGGGATCCAGGAGAGGGACAAATGCAGACACACATTCACAACCTCTCTGTTTTTAACTTTATGTTTAGTCCTAGCTCCTTGGTCAGTTTTTAAGAGAAGCTAATTTGCATGTTGTATCTGGGAACCTTGAGTTGTCAGAGCCATTCAGGAGAGATGGGACTGGAGACGTGGACTCTAAAGAATGACCGGATGACAAGTCAGAGTGCAAGCTGGGCACAGAGGTTGCTGTAAACTCCTTGGAGGAGGAGAAAGTAGTATCTGGTGTTCCCTGTGAGGAACAGTGGGAATCCCAGCTGCGAATGCTGGCGCCAGAACAAGATGCATTCTTATTTTTTTATTTTTCTGGAAAAACAACAATCATACACAAACCCACCATATATTTTTAAATTATTTAAGTAGGAAGTGAAACCCTTTCCTTCTAACCTCTACACCATTATAGCTTTAGTCCTTGTTAGGGTCCAAGAATCACTGAAGGAAGACCCCAGACTCAAATAGTATGAAAAGGCAAAGAGTATTTATTCTGCAGAAATTGTCAGCATGCAGGGGTCAACTCTTCATCAAACTGGTGATCACTGAAGGGGTTTTCAGGACCCTTTTTATGTGAGAATTTTCCAGAAGGACTAGCTAACCACTAATATGACTGGTAGGGGCAAAGCAGTGACATTAGTACAATTTTGATTGGCTACTATGTTAGTTCTATTATTATTGGTGAGACCCTGAAGAACTTTGAAAACCAGCTCAGTTCTGGCCTTGTTATCTCCTCTAGCTAGGTGTCCAGGGAGCTGACTCAGCTCCAGACTTGCCTTCCCTAAATCAGGGTTGACATTGACTGAAGGCCCCTCCATCAATCAGTGTCTCCTTTTGAGGAATCTAGTATGCTTCCCAGGGAATTGAAATTTTTATTTCCATGGATTTGGGCCTCTCAGTCCTGATATTTTCTGTCTTCAGAACACACACACAGAGAGAGATGGGTAAATAAATAGATATGTTTCCATTTTTTCACAATAGTAGGACATGATATATATATATATATATATATATATATATATTCTTCTTATTAGATATTTTCTTCATTTACACTTCAAATGCTATCCCCAAAGCCCCCTATACCCTCCCCCAACCCTGCTCCCCAACCTACCCATTCCCACTTCCTGGCCCTAGCATTCCCCTGTACTGGGGCATATGATCTTTGCAATACCAAGGGCCTCTCCTCCCATTGATGGCCGACTAGACCATCCTCTGCTACATATGCAGCTAGAGACACAGCTCTGGGGTCACACCAGTCAGAATGGATAGGATAAAAAATTCAGGTGACAGCAGATGCTGGTGAGGATGTGGAGAAAGAGGGACATTCCTCCATTATTGGTGGGATTGCAAGCTGGTACAACCACTCTGGAAATCAGTCTGGCGGTTCCTCAGAAAATTGGACATAGTACTAGATCCAGAAATTCCTCTCCTGGGCATATACCCAGAAGATGCTCCAACTTGTAATAAGGACACATGCTCCACTATGTTCATAGCAGCCTTATTTATAATAGCCAGAAGCTGGAAAGAACCCAGATGTCCCTCAACAGAGGAATGGATACAGAAAATGTGGTACATTTACACAATGGAGTACTACTCAGCAATTAAAAACTATGAATTCATGAAATTCTTAGGCAAATGGGTGCATCTGGAGGATATCATCCTGAGTGAGGTAACCCAATCACAAAAGAACACACATGGTATGCACTCACTGATAAGCATATATATTGATTATTGTTTTTGTTTCCCTTTTCAATATCAGTACATGGGAAGCTAGAGAGTTTGTACTTCTCTTGTTATTATGCTCTTGTGCTTTCTGGTCTTGTTCTCTGAGGAACACACTTCAAGTTCTCTGAAAAAGAGTTACAAAGAAGAGAACCTGGTATGGTTGTGGTTTCAGGAGCCAAAGACCCTTTGTGGAGACAAAGACCCCTGTTATTATTACTTATACCCTCTGACTTTCTACTTTAGGCACCCCAGCTTAAGCCAAACAAGACAATCTACTGTGAGGATATTATCAACCAATCTTCACTTATGTTAGAAAGTCAACCCCATAGGGTGTGTGTGTGTGTGTGTGTGTGTGTGTGTGTGCATTTATGTACATCATGTGGGGAGGCCAAAGGTTTCATCAGGTGTCTTTCTCAAGCACGCTCCTTCGCTCCTTCTTAGTTTTTGAGACAGGGTTTCTCACTGACCCTGGAGTTCACTGATTGGCTAAGCAGGCTGGCCAATGAGCTCTAGGCATGTTTGTCTCCATTCACTCACTCTAACTCTGGGTTACATGTGTAGATCTCTCATGCCTTGTTTTCAAATGGGTCCTTGTGCTTGTACAGCAAACACTTTCCTGACTTCATTTCCCTAGCCTCTGAGCTTCTCTTTTCATTTTTTTTTGGGGGGTGGGGGGTCAAGACAGGGTTTCTCTGTGTAGCCCTGGCTGTCCTGGAACTCACTCTGTAGACCAGGCTGGACTTGAACTCAGAAATCTGCCTGCCTCTGCCTCCCAAGTGCTGGTATTAAAGGCGTGCGCCACCACTGCCCAGCCTCTTTTCATTTTTAAACATAATATTATTAGCAATATTAAAATTGGAATTAATTATATTTCAAGTCATTAAAAATATTCTCCTTCATTCCTCCATTGCTGGTAGAAGTGCAAACTTGTACAACCATTTTGGAAATCAATTTGGTGGTTTCTCAGAAAGCTAGGAATAGTTCTACCTCAAGATCCAACTATGCCACTCCTGGGAATATACCCAAAAGATGCTCCACCATCCCACCAAAACACTTGCTCAACTATGTTCATAGCAACTTTTTTCATAATAGCCAGAAACTGGAAACAATCTAGATGGCCCTCAACTGAAGAATGGATAAAGAAAATGTGGTACATCTATAGAGTGGAATACTATTAAGCTATAAAAAATAAAGACGTCATGAATTTTACAGGCAAATAGAGGGATCTTGAGAATTTCATTCTGAGTGAAGTAACCCAGTCCCAAAAGGACATGCATGGTATATACTCACTTATAAGTGGATATTAGTCATAAAATACAGAAATACCTATGCTACACTCCACAGATCCACAGAAGCTAAACAAGAAGGAAGGCAGAAGTGAGGATGTTTGAATCTCACTTAGAAATGGGTATAAAATAGTCATAAGAGGAAGATAGAAGAGGGAACTGTGTGGGAGAGGAGAGGGGGAGGGCAATGTGGGGGTTCAGGATCAGGTGTGTAGAGGGACACAATGGATGGTCAGATGGCCATGAGAATGAATGGAAATCTGCAATTGACAAGGGTGGGGAGGTAGGGGCCATCTCCAAGATGAGACAAAGACCTGGGGTAAGGGAGGTGCCCAAGACTCAATGGGGGTAACCTTAGCTGTGACCCACACACTGGGGATATGGAACCTGAAGAGGTCACCTCCTGGAGCCAGGCAGGAACCCCAATGGAGCAACAGGGACACCAACTTACCCACAAAACTTTCAACCCAAAATGTATCCTGTCTACAAGAAATGCAGGGTTGGGGGATGGAGCAGAGCCTGGAGGAATGGCCAACTGATAACTGGATTTTTATACCCATCCTGAATGCCTTTCCATGTACAATCATTATATGTGTTTATATACGCATACACATGTACATAAATACTCCAGAAATTTTGTTCACATGAGCTATTCTTGAGGAATATAATAAAGAATGAGTTCTCAAACAAGAGATTATCAGGAAAATCTTGGCTACTATATTGTCAGAAAATAGCAAATTCATTTAATTGCTGTGATAGTAAATACTGATTGTCTACTTAAGAGGGTCTAAAATCACCTTGGAGACAACCTTCTGGGTAAACTTGTGAGGGATTATCTAGATTGTGTTAGTCTCTTGGCATGCATGCAAAAGATTATATAAATTAAATAACAAGTTAGGTTGGAAGGCCCACTTTATCACTAGGCAGCAACATTCTGTGGGCTAGGGTCTTAAACTGAATAACAAGCAGAAAGCAAGCTGATTGTGAACACAGTGTGAGCACATGCATCAAGTTCCTGATCTTCCCCACCATGATAGACTGTGAGCTGAAATAAACCTTACCCTCCTTAAGTCACTTCTGTCATAGCAACAAAATAAGTCACTAACACAACTAAAGACCCAAGTGAAAGCCAGAATACAGACAGAATCCAAGCGGTGTGCACTCTGGCACTGATCTGTAAGAAGAGAAGGGCAAAGTATGTTGGGATGGTGTGGTGGTCTGAATAAAAATGGCACCCATAGGCTCATATTCTTGCATGCTTAATCTCTAATCGATGAACTATTTGGAAAAGATTAAGGCAGCAGTTCTCAACCTGTGGATCATGACCCTCAAAGGAGTCTTTCACAAAGGTCATCTAAGACCATAAGACAACACAGATATTTTACAGTAGAATGTATAGCAATAGCAGAATTATAGTTATGAAGTAGCAATGAAAGTAATTTTATGGTTGGGGGGGGTCACTACAAGAAAAGGAACTATATTAAAGTGTCACAGCACTGAGAATATTGAGAGCCACTGGAATTAAAGGTTTTACCTTATTGGAGTATGGGTGGTCATGTTGGAGAAGTGTGTCCCAGGGGGTAGGCTTTGAAGTTTAACAAGCCCATGCCATACCCAGCATTTCCCTCTCTGCCTGCTACCTGCAGATCTAGATGTATATCTCTCAGCTACTTCCCCAGCATATGCCTGCCTGTGCACTGTCTTGCTCCCCACCATGATGATAATGGAATAGCCATCTGAAACTGTAAGCAAGCCCCCACTTAAATCCTTTCTTCTCTAAGTTGTCTTGGTCATGGTATCTCCTTACACCAAAAGAACAGTAACTAAGACAGATGGGAACTAAGTGAGTTGATTCCTTCATCTCTAACAGCTGGTACTCGCTGCTATTATTTGCAACTAAGAGAAAGTTTTGTGTTCCCAGACTGGTAATTGAAGACTTTTAGATGCGAGAGCTATAGACGAGAAAGTGGATGTGAGTTTCCATAGACTGCACTATGCATTTTAAGCATTTGTTGTGATTTTAAGTGGTTATATTTACCTAGAACATGGAGTTTTCATGCTGGTCTGAAATGATCCTTAAAAGCATCACCTGGCATTTCATATGAGAAGGCGCCTAGGCCACTGTCCTAGTTTCCTTTCTATTGCTATGATAAAAACCACGAATGACTAAAAGCAACTTAGGGAGGAAGAATTCACCTTGAAGACTACTGTCCATCATCAAGGGAAGCTGGGACAGGACTGCAAAGCAGTAACTAAGAGGCCATGGAGGAAACTGGCTTGATCTGCCTGTTTGTTTGTTTGTTTGTTTGTTTTTAACTCCTGACTTGCCCAGTTTGCACTCTTATACAACCCAGGACAAATGCCCAGGGACAACGCTACCCATAGCAAAATTCAAATCAATCATCGATCAAGAAAATATCCCACAGACTTGCTTACAGGTCAATCAGATGAGGGCATTTTACCAGTTGAGGTTCCATCTCATGAGATGACTCTAGATTTTGTTCCATTGACAAGAATTAACCACCATAATCCATCATCATCATCATCATCACCACCACCATCATCTTGTCTCATATATGTTTTAAATACTTAGCCATTATTTTAGGACATATTTTAAATGTGTGTGTGTGTGTGTGTGTGTGTGTGTGTGCTCACATGTGAGAAGGTGCCAGAAGAGAGCATCAGGGCACCTGGAGCCGGAGTTAAAAGTGAGCTCCTTCGTGTGGATGTTAGGAAGCAAGCTTGGGTCCTCTCTGAACGAGCAGTAGGTGCTCTTAACAGCTGAGCCATCTCTCCAGACTCCAAGATTTTTCTTAACATTATTCTTTTGTGACTTTTATTTTACCTTTATCATTTTACATTTTAGTTCTTAAGTAACAAATTCAATTTCTTCATTCTTTTCTATTTTTCTTAACGTTTCACCTTAAGTTTTTAATCTTTTTGTCTTATCTTTCATCTCATTTACTTTTATATGCTTAACCTTTAATTTTTGTGGTATATAGCCTTCTACATTTTCTTTTAAACTCGTCCTTTGTATTCTATTATTCTTTTTACATTCCTAACCTTTTGCTTTTATTGTGATTTATATCCTTTGTCACTATGTATTGCTCTTTTATTGTTGCTTTAATCCCCTCCTAACCTTTTATTCTCCTTTCATGATTGGAATTATCTCATTTTTTTATTGTGACCAAATTTTTTTCTCCTTTTTAAACAATAGTTAGCCAGAATGTGTTCCTATTGGTGTGGTAGCAAAAGGAAATCTCACCCCATAGGGACTGGAGACTGGAGCTGGCTCCTTTGCATTTTTTCAAAAAGAAAGAAAGAAAGAAAAACTTGCCCGCTGTGCTTCCCAATTTCTCTCTCTTTGGGGTGAAGGCCGTGGATGAAAGAACTTGAAGCCCAATTTTGCCTTTACCCCACCTCTTGAAAACCCAGAAGATCCACAAGGTAGATGATCAGTTATTGTAAGAACTGAAGCTCTTCCTAACATCCCTTGCCTTCTAGAACTGCCTAGAGACTCCCTGTGTTTAAGTTAGCCATTCCCAGGTCAAATAGACCCATCAGGCTTCAGTCCAGGGGGCTATTCACCTTTGCTTGCACTAGCCCAAAGCATACATTTCGAAACCTCTCCTTTGAAAACAAGGAGGAGGATGCTTGCTTAGATCTATTTGCCTCCCTGCTGCATCCTAAAATACAAGGTGTTCAGTCGCCTCCTCTGCAAGAGCAATACCCTAAAGGAACAGAGAGAACTGATTGGCAGCTCTTGGCTTCACTAGAAGTTTCCACAGTGTAATTGATCTAAGCCAGAACAACTAGCAATAGAAGCCAAGCCTAAGAAATAATGACAGGGGCATCTGTTTAGTGGTTGAGGTACAAGGCATTTAATTTTCACAGCATTACCAAAAAAAAAAAATTATTCAGACCTTGTAGGTCCCAGGCCACCTTCTTATTGAAGACTGGAAAAAAAAAAACCTTTTATTTTTATACAGTTGATTAAAACAAAGTCCTCAAGCTAAATAAAATACCTGAACAAAGTGCCCTGTGTCAGAATGACTCAGGAATGGCTCCTGTGGGCTGACTGGGGTGTTGGGTCTGGTTCAGATAACTCTGAACATGATTTCGTAAGCAGAGTCATGTATCAGTATATACATATTGAAATAACAAACTCAGAGATTCAAAAATAAGAATAACACTCCTTTTGTGTGTTGTTACATGGTATGGTTTGTACATATACATGTTCATACGTGTACACGTGTGTAGAGGTCAAAGGTCAGGTATCTCCTCAATCACTCCTCCTTATCTTTTGAGACAGAATCTCTCACCGTACTTTGAACTCACTGCTTCAGACAAGATTAAGAAGACAGCAAACTCTAGGAGCCTCCTCTCTGTCTCCTCAGCTCCTGTATCAGAGGCACACGACAGGTTTTTTACATGGGTGCTGAAGACCCAAACTCAGGCTCTCATGATTACACAGCAAGCACTCTGCTGCCTGCATTAGCTACTTTTCTGTTTCTGTAATAAAACACCATGGCTAGGAGCAACTGAAAGACTAAAGTTTATTTCATTGTATAGTTTCCAAGGGCGGGTGAGTGTTTAGAAGGGCGGGAACAAAGGGCAGCAGGACCAGGAAGCTGGCTGATCACATGTCAGTCATACACAGGAAGCAGTGAAATGGAACCAGCCCCCAATGGACATACTTCCTCCAGCAACTCTCTACTTCCTAAGAGTTCCAGAACTTTCCCAAACAGCACCATCAACTGCAAACCGCGTGTCCAAACATGTGAGTCTATAGGTGACCTGGTCTGTGGATCAGTCAACAGGGTCTGCAAGAGAGAGAGTGGGGACTGGGGAAAAAGAGACTCGAAGAATGGAAACAACACAGGCTATCTGCTCAAGGCTCGTTTATTGAAAGGCAACTATGGGAAAATAAGCACTTGCTGGGAGTGCAGCTGGAGACACTTAACCACAGTCCAGGATGTATAGGAGAAAAACAAGATGTTATCAGAGTGTGTTCAGCTGGGGTGGGCTTCTTGCAAAACATTATGCTAGGAAAACAAGTCTGTAGTCAGGGTGGAAAGGTACCACCTGTAAGTAAATAGCCCGAGATGGCTGCAGAGATGGTAGCTGCTTTCTGCTAGAACTCAGCTGCCAATGTTTGGGGGACAGTTCTCCTCTAAACCACAGCACCAACTGGGCTACCTCTCCTGCCAGGTGACTTCAGTGTGTAAAACTATGTCCTTTGTTCTCCATTATTTTTAGGTATTTCAAAATGCAAATCTGTTTGTCCTGGTACTGACTTTGGTTCTATTCATTAAATACCTGTGGTAGAGGTTAAAAAGGTCATTGGTAATACTGGATGTTGCCTTGCCTTTTGCCGTTTGTATGAGGGTCCCATGGGCTCAGTATGGATGCTGCAGTGTTCACCTTGAAAGGGGGCCTCCAAAGACTTTTCTGTAAAGGATCAGAGAGTAAATACTGGCTCCCTGTGTGTAACAGCTGAGTTCCACTATTGTGTGTGAAAGCGGTCACAGGCAATCTATGTACAGTGTGGTTAGATTCTAGTCGCAGTTAATATATGGACTCTGAGATTTGAATTTTCTATATTTTAATTATTCTTTCATATATGTATATGATGTGTATATGTATACATCATATACATATATACCATATACCTGTGCATATAGAGAGATAGAGATAGATATAGAGATATATGCTGTACTTTGATGGAATTCTCCCTCATCATCCTTTCTTGTCCAGGTTCCCTTTCCACTAAACTCCTTCTCAACAAGTCTCCCTCTTACTTTCACCTGTGAGTGTGTATGCGCGTGTGTATATGTTTTTGTGTGTGTGTGCACACCCCATTGAATTTAATTAGGGTTGCTTGCATTAGCATAGGTTGAGGCTTATTTGCATATGCAAAGGCATCACATGTCACAAAATATTAGACAGCTTTCAACCAGTTATAATAAAAATTATGAATGCCAGACACAATGCTACATGCTTCTAATTCTAACACTGGGGAGACCAAGGCAAGGACACTGTGAGCCTGAAGCCAACCAGAACCACATGCTGAGATCCTAACTCAACATAACAAGGGAAAAAAAAGCAACAGAATGCACACTCTTAACCTGTAAGACAGCCATGTGGCCAAATTCATCTGGTGGCTGTTGTCCACTGTTTGGGAGCTACCCAATAACATTATTCTTTTGGATGATAGATGACTTAGATGGTGCTTTCCAAAGGGGTAAAATAAATATGTATTCTGCCCTGTGTTCAGTTTAATTTCTACCTGAAAGTCTTGGTAGGACCCCTAGGGGATTAGACTACCATGATATCATCTCTTCATCATAAAAATATAGGAAGAGAGCTTCATGCCTATACGCCATGGTGTTGTGAACAAAAACAGACCTAAACAGATAATTTACTTGCTATCTAATGAATGTTAAACAGAAGGACTACTGATCCAGTGCTCCTACAAAGTCATCATTTTTGGTAGACGCCTCCAATATTAAACTGACTTATGGTCGATAACCCTAAGGAACAAGTTAACTAATTCAGCCACATGGTCATATATTTTGCAAACAATTTAGCTCTGAGAGGGCACCTGGAAACTATATTTCTCAAGGTTAAATACTCCGTGGGTGTTTACCAGGATGTTTTATGAATGGGGTGGGCATTTTGGTCCACTTGCTGTAAATTTGTTTTCCAAGCAAAAATTACTGCTGTTCTGCTCTGATGGAGAGATGTGGGGACTCAATTGGCCTTTCAGCTGTGTGCTGGGCTGTATCTGAGAGCTTTCTCAGGAGAATCTCAGCTCATGGAAGATTCCTGTAGACTATCCCTTCCTGTTCTCCATACCTACGTCCTTGTCAGGCTCCTTGGTCTTTTTGAATTATTTGAATTTTTTTTATGTGTTTGGGTGGTTTGCCTGCATTTATGTCTGTATACTGTGTGCATTCCTGGTGTCCACAGAGGCCAGAAGTGGGCACCAGATCCTCTGGGACTGCAGTTACAGGTGTTTGTAAGCCAACTTGTGGGAACTGGGAGTCTAATCCTCTGAAAGGGAAGCCAGTGCTCTTGACCACTGAACCACCTTTCCATCTCCATCATGACCCCAGCACTCTTGAGAAAACACTGGCCCAAGTCCACTAACTGATCAGTAAGGTCGTTTGCTTCACACTGTAAGTTCGCATAGGTCTATCTCATCTGTCTGGTGCTACAAAGAATGACACAGAGTAGCTAAAAGACTCCTGTGTGGTGAGGAAAATGTCTGTCTAAAACAGACGTTCAAATCCATCTAGGAGGGAGCTGAGAGAAAAAGATGCTCTGGTCCATGCTGAGAATGCATCTTTTCCTGTTGGTCCTTTGAGACGATCCTTCATTCCTACTCAGGAATAGCTGAGTGCTTACTAAGGGGACCCAGAGAAGAACTCTTACTGTGTCACACACACCTTCTGAATTAGGATGCTGGAATGTCCCCTGTAGTCTCAGCACTGCTCCATATGTCTTTTAGAGACTGGTTTGGCTTTAATTTATTTCCATATGCTTATTTGGCAGATCATATAGCTCAGTGGTCATTCACCCAGGCATACCTTAGGACCACAGTGAGCTTTGACATCATGCAGACACCAGCCTAGACTGATTTAATCTCTGTCTCTAGAGGTGGGCTTATTTTTCAGAGCTTCCAGTATCGTGAAGCACATGGTTGAGCACAGCTCATACCTGTGAGTCCCACCTACCTGTCCCAGGTGTTGGTTGCTGAGAAAGGAAACATGAGGGCTGGTTTTAAGTCATCAGCACACAGGGTCTGTGGCTTCCCTGAATAACTTTGCTTTCTCTGGACACAACCCAAACCATCTGCCATCACATTGTCAATGTACCCTAGTCTTAGTGTGATATGTTGTAGTTTAGATGTATGCTGTTTGTGGAGTCGTATTTCAGTTAGAGTAAGCTAAAAGGAGGGTAACTGGAATACTGCACATTTATTTCATGATATGAGGATAGATGTATCCAACCAAAGGAGGGAAAACTAGCATTGAAAAAGTGTCAGAAACTAAAACATCCAGTTCCCTGTCTTTCCCCCTGCTCCTTCTCCCCTCTCTACCCCTCCTCTCCATTCATGCCCTCTTGCCTTTCCTTTATACCCCAGCTTCATTATCTCTGCCTCTGAGTACAGCTTTCTTTTCCTCTCTCTAAAGTGACATGATCTCAGGGTGACTAATCCATAGAAAGTGTATGCAGTCCCCAGGTACCAACCTTGGATTCTCCGAAGAAAGATAGTGAGTGGCACTGCCCAGGTGCACTAACTCCATTGCATCTTTCCCATCAGCATCATTAAGGAGGACAGTGGCACACAAGTCTGACTTCCATATACTCCACCAGAAACAAGAGGGAGGAAGCCATGACCTAGCAGATCCCTCTAAAGATGGTTCCAACAGCAATGTTTTTATAAGCCATTGTATGCTGGAGGCATGTAGATAAGCCAATGGATACAGGCACTCAATACGAGTCACCATGGGAATATCTAAGGATTTGGCCTTAGTGTCATCAAAACATTTGGAGAATGTGATGGCCACCCTTGGGCATCAACTTTACTGGATCTATAATCTACTAAGAAACTAGACTCTGGAAACACCTATGAGATATTTTCTTGATTAGGTTATCTGAAGTGGGATAACCCATCCTAAACATCTTCTATAGATGCTTCGATGGTGCTTTTAGTCTTTGTCTGCTTGTCTTCAAGTCTTCAGGACAAGCCCATCCACTCTGTTCATTTCTCCTGCTGCTGCCATCCTTCCCTGACATCAAAACCCAGCCCCTTCAGCCCTCTAAGATGGACTGAAGGTGAGTGACCCTACCGAAACCCTCCAGTTCTTCAACACCAATTTGGGACATCTGAGGGATCCAGCCTCACAGGCTGAACACCTCCCATGTTCTCAGCCTCTCCAGACACTGTTGGGCTGTCTAGACTGCATGTAAGACGATAGACTTAAGCCCTTTCTAGTGGTTTCTTAAGAGAGTCCTGATACAGAAAGCAAGAGGAAACTTCATACAGAAGCCAGCTAATACTGAGGAGGCAAGTCACAGAGCTATCTGGGCATCTCTATGCTCCTCAACCTCACTGAACCTTGCAAAACTCGCATTAGAAGCCATTTCTGTTTTCCCCTAGATTACACACCTGTCTGTGAAATCTGTCAGAGATGATTGTGGAGAACCTTAGTCATGGCTCTTTCGAGGTTCTTTGACTCACTTGGCAAGTCGTTTTAGAAAAATGTCGAAAGCAGAGTCGTCATTCTGAGTTAGTAGAGAGGACTGATCACCAGGGTTCAGTTCACAAATCGGATAATGCTCAGTGAGATGACGCTGATCTTGATAAATTTCAGTCACTGTAGCAGAATCTGATTTGTACAGGGCCTCATTTGTCAGTCCAGCACTCACAGCATCAGAGGGAGGCAGTGGCATGCACGGTAGCAGGTAGTCAGCAGGGGATAATTTATGCTCTGCAGCAGTCAAAAAAAAAAGTTCCAGGTGTGTGTGTCTCTGTGTGTGTGTGTGTGTGTGTGTGCGTGTGCGTGTGCATGTGTACCAGAGTTCAATCTTAAATGTCTTATTTTATCTCTCCAACTTTTTTTGAGACAACATCTCTCAGTGAACTTGAAACCCACTGATTAAATGAGACCCGATAACTAACAAGCCCCAGAGATCCTGCTATTTCTACGTCCCCAGCACTGGGGCGGTGGATGTGCATCACCATGCCTGGCTTTTTACACTGATGCTGGGACTTCGAACACACATGCTCATGCTTACACTATAAGTGCTTCACCCACTGAGCAATCTGCCCAGCCTCAGCTATCACTTTTTAAAATGTCTATTTTGTGCTAACAGTTTCCTTAAGCCTTATTCTACCACTGTAGAGTTTGTAGTTTCTATTTTATTCCATAAGTTTTTACTGGGGCAATTCATTTTTTCATATGCATGTCAAACTCGATGAATATTCACAGACTAAACACATGAATACAACCATCACTGAGATGAAGAAATGATGGAACCTGACCAGTACCCCACAGTCCTGGATAGTACCTTCCAGTCACTACATCTACCCAAGGGGGACATTGTCTCAACACCCAACAGCATGGTTTTGCCTGTTTCTGACATCTATAAAATTAGAGTAATGATTGGCTAGTCTTTCCATACTCTACATCTTGCATTTGAGATGAATGTATGCTGTTGTGTGGACATAGCCTGTTTGCACAGCATTGTCATAGGTGAGTATACCAAAATGGTAGCTTCAGACTACTAGTTTTGGATATTTAGGAAGTAATCCTTTTCAAAAATATTACAAGTAGTCCAGTTCTACCCACTGATGCATTTCTACTGGTTATGTAATTAGAAGTGGAACAGCTGTGTTATACGTATGCGTGTGCTCTGCTTTGACACTGACAAACTTGTTACCAAGATCATCGTGCCGATTTACACATCCACCAGCAGCAGAGCAGAGCTCATTTCATCCCTCACTCTCACCTGCCTTGATGTGGAATGTCATGGCCTTTCCCTCTTTAGCCAGGACCTTGGGTGTGAGTGGCTTAACTTGCATTTCCTTGTTAATAAAGTTGAGTATCTTTTTACATGGTTGGCTTCATTTATTTTATTAACAGCCATTTGGATGGGTGTGTGTGTGTGTGTGTGTGTGTGTGTGTGTGTGTGTGCAATGTATATTTAAGCCTTTTGCCTGTTTTTCCCCTGATGGGTTTTCTTTCTCTAGTTGGTGGCTGAGGGTTCTCTCTAAATTTTGCAGTCATGTTCTCTGTTGGATATAGAGGTCAAAATGCCTTATTTCCACTCTGGCACGAACTTTTTACTGCCTTCCTTTTACATACTCAAATATAGCATATTTGTGACCCCAGATTGTCCTCTAAAACTTTCTGGGTTTTATTGTTTATGCTTATAGCTACTATGTATTGGTATTTGGTTATTTCCTTGATATAAGATAATAAAATTAAAAATACCATATTTTCCATATAATTCATGGGGCACCATTTACTATATAAATTTTCCTTCCCCATGCACTGTCTTGATCACACATCAGATGGACTTTTGGGGGGATCCATTTGGAGTCATTGGTATTTCTTTTTCTATCTTGGTGACAATTCTGTATTGTCTAAAAGTCTATAAATGAATAATTGACCTTGCTAAACTCAAAGTGTAAATTATCCATTCTTCTCCCAGACTGTCTACTCTTGGTCCTTTGAATTCCCATATGAATTTTGAAACCTATTTAATAGTTTTAGCCAACAGGAAAAAATTACCTGGTTTTATTAGGCTTATCTGGTCTACAGATACTGTGTGGGAGAAATATCTTGTGGTGTTGAGTTTCCAATACATGAACATGATATATCTCTTCATTAATTTACATTTTCTATAAATTCTCTCAGTAATATTTTTATTACTTTATCCTGGCAACATGAACGTTATTGATGATATTACAAATTGAATATTTTGTCTTCATTTTAACTTGTAGAAATTTTCTGGAAGAAATACAATTGATTTTTGCATATTATCCCATATCTGGCAACTTTGCTAATCATACTTATTTATTCTAATAGTTTGCACATTGTCTAAGGCTGCTGTAAAAATGACCACTAACATAGTGTCTGCTTCAATCAACAGCAATGTACTCTTTCACAGTTCTAGAGGCCAACAAACCAAAATCAGCCTGAGTTGTTAGAAGCAACATGCCACAGAGCCATGATCCATCTGCCCCTGGCTTTTTCCAGCTTCAGGCAACACCAATATTGTGGCCACATCTCTGAAGCCTCTGGCTCCATCTTCATGGCCTCCTCCTCTTCTGCCTCTCAGTGTGTGAGGGTTAGTATTGATGGCCAGCTTGACAGAATGAAAAATCGCCTGGGTATACCTACCTGTGAGACTCACCAGGGCATGCCTTTGGCAATCACCTGGGCATACCTGTGGGACACCATCTTAGTTGCGTTCACTGATGTAAAGACACCCATCTTTAGACAGGACCACATTCTGTCCTGTAATTCCCTGGCTAGAATCCTGTAGGGGTTGTGTAGGGAAAGAGAATGAAGCAGCATGTGTCGCTCTCTACCTCCTGATAGGGGATGCAGTGTTCACTGGCTCCCTCAAGCTCCTGCTGCTGTGATGTCCCTACCAGGATAGACTGTAACCTTTTTCAGGATCCAGGAGCCAAATAAACCCTCTCTTCCTTAAGTTCCTTTTGCCAGGGTATTTTATCAGAGCTACAGAAAAAGAACCAAAGACAATGGAAGCAATTTCTGCTGCTCTCCTATGAAGATGTTGTCTAGAATGAGGAACATTTACAGGTTCTGTCATTCTGCTACTGTTTGCCTGTGTTCTTTTCCAAAGTACATGGCCATGACATGAGTGAATAATGCATTTTTCTCTAACCATTTATTTTTATTATCATCTTTTATATACAGATGCTATTTGACTTACGATAGAGCTGTGGCCTGATAAGTCCATCATAAATTTAAACTACCCTGCTGAATGCATTTAATAGCTCACCTACTGAGCACTGTCTCACCAGCATGGCATACTTCAGAGCATGGGTTGCTCATCCGTGTGGCTGTGTGGCTGGGAGCTTTGGCTCATCACTGCCCAGCATCTTAGAGTATCCGTCATGGAGCTGGAAAAACGGTTCAGCCATTAAGAGCACCAACTGCTTTCGCAGAGGACCTAGTCTGTTCTCAGCACCCACATAGCAGCTCACAACCTCCTGTAACTCCAGTTCCAAGGGATCCAGTGCCTTCTTCCAGCTTCTGGAGACTCTAGGCACACACATGGTGCACAAATATGCATGCAAGCAAAACACACCTGCACATAAGATTTAAATTTAAAAAACGAGAGTCAATCATACTACATACCACTAGCCCAAGAAACAATCCAAATGCAAAATTGGACGTATGGACTACTTAATCACTATCACTGCCACACCACCGTAAAGTCAAAACATCCTAAATTAAGGACCATCTGTAGGAAGCACTGTCATTCATCTTTCAGAAGATTAGTTCCTCCCTGAGTCTAGTGCTTTTTGTGGTTGTTCTCTGCCTTGTGGCTCTAACACCTGATAACCTCCTTGAATCCAGAGGCCCACAGATTCCCAGGCAGAGCAGTGTCAGTCCCAGGCCATGATTTTGATGTAAGGTTACAATTAAGGCAGGCCCAGGCAGTGCAGTGATACAGGTACCCTCAGGGGTACTTCTTCCTCAGTAGAGCCTTGAGCTTCTAGCTTACTGTCTCATGGCTGCCATTTGTAAATCACTAATGTTTTTTATCACTGGGTGTGTTTTGGAAATAGGATCCCATGGGATAGGCAAAGGGACGCTCACAGGGATTCTGGGCCTCAGCTCACTCATGGTCTTTGCTCTTGTCACCCAAGGATAGCTCTCAGGATGGCTTGCAGACAGGACTGTTCGTCTAAACCCCACCCCACAGTTAGAGTTGCCTTCCGTCCTAGGCAGCACAGAGGGAAGCAAGACTCTCTCACACATCCTGCAGATCGTTCAGGGAGGGTTGCAGCAATGCTGCCCATCTGAGGAAGGCCAGCCCAGAAGTCACATCTCCTGTGGGCCTAACCACTCAACACTCCAAACCAGGCACCACACGTGATACATATAGCAGTGACACCTAAACCATCATAAAGGAACTCATCTACTCTGAATTGGAGCCGTGGATTCATGGAAAAGAGAGCTATAAGGCTTAATTTCTCTAAGCCATACTCCTATTGGCCCACGAGACCTCAGTCCTCCACCCGAGGGAGGTGGAGCTTAACATCCTTTTGGGGAGAAGATTGAACATACCTGCTTGTATCCTGGGGCAGGACTCTAGAGCCCCTGGAAGGATCCACACTGATGCCACTCAGGGGTCCTCCCTTAGTATCTTCCTGCCAGGGAGACCCTTCCTGCCTCCTTTTTCGAGCCTATCTTGGGTTTGTTCTGCTATGGACAATTCAGGGTTCCCCGTCAGAAGGAACTCACAGGCAGGAGTGGTAAAATTGCACTGATTCCGTGTGCCAGTCGGATGCTCCACATTTGCATTTATATCTACATTGTGTGATAGAAAAATAAACTTCGAGACCCATGGTAATAGCAGAAAACTTAAATTTTTCTTAGGACATTAAATAACAAATGGGAACTGCCACGACAAGCCTGGGAGAAGACCACGGAAGAGAAGAAAAGGCCTTATCTATAATGGCACTTCTTTCACGCTTTTTAACCTGGAGGCCACACATTTTCATTTTGCTCTGAGCCTCATAAATTACCGAACAACTCTGGATGCAGCTTGCTCCTTGCCAAAGCCCACCCTACCAGCCTGTGGCTGACCCCAAAACCAACAGCACGAGCCCATTCCCACAATACTGTGGCTTTCTATGAATGCCCCATGGTGACTCCTGGCCCAAGTATATTTCTCACTTGTCTGAAAGCAAAGTAAGAGTGGCTATTTTTATAGAACAAAACCATGGTGGAAATGTGAGATTTGGCCCATCTGTATGCACCGCTGCACCTGAGACGCTCAGTGCACATAATAAATCTGTCTTTGGAAACTTTCTTCTTTGCAGTTTTGACACAGATAAATGACAAGTATTAAATCTTTGGGGAAAATAACCAGCTGCCATAGTGGTTGAATTACTGAGACATAAGCTTCCGGGCCTACCGATGTGAAACACCAGCTTACGGCTCCAGGCAAAGGCCACAGGTGAACTGGGAGAATGTCAGGAGTGACCCCAGACGGTCTCTGTCTTTATCAACCCAGAGAAACTCAGGGTCACGTCTCATCTCAGGGAAGATGAACTCTGGAAGCCATTACTATAAACTTGAGCCTCAATCAGGAAGAGGATCTTTTGAGGTCACATGCTACGCTGTGTTTCAGAACTTGGATGGGGTTTTCCCTCCAAAAAGAGGAAAACAGTGAAAGACAGGGCAAGGACTAATGACAGACCATTTGTTCCCTGCTCAGAGAAATGGTGTTAATAGGTGTCACGATGATAGGATAGCGCTAAAAGACCAGAGCTAAGCCTACTTACCCTGAGAATTTCACATGCTCATATGTTGGTCATAGTCACCCATAACTCCCCACTTGCAGCTTCTCCCAGACCCCTCCCCAAACCCCCTAAATTCACATCCTTCTTGGTTTTTTTTTCTTTTGTTTTTATACCACTGAGTCCTGTTAGTGCTGCCCATACACACATGGGTAAGGGGCGATCCAATACAGCATGCCCCTTCCCTAGCCAACAACTGTCGACAGCTCCTCAGGTAGGGGGTGGAGTCTCTCCCCCATCCATGCTATGTAGGAAATAGATCCACGTGGATGTGAATTTTGACATAGGCACAGCTAGTCGAGGACTCCAAGACCAATCAGCCCCTGAGAAACTGGCAAAGCCATTATCCATACAGACCAGGCCCGTGATGGGTGCTTATGAACAATTGCTCAGTGTAACCACTGGTGACTTTGTGTAAGAGTAGCAACTGCAGCTTCCTTCTCTGGGATGTCCAGAGCCTGAGACCACTCTCCTATCGAGATCTTCCCCTGTGCTGTACCTAATAAACAAGCTGAGGTTCCATGTTGCAACTGAATCCATTAGAAAATCCCAACTCCATTGTCTGTGTGTCTGTCCTTCCTTTCTGCCCCCAGCCCAGGATCTGGGACCCAAGGCTCTCAAAAGCAACAGTGCTGAAGAGCTGAGTCACCTGATCTTGGGCAGGTCTGGTGCAGGCAGCCACAGCTGCTGTGAGCTCACGAGTACAGTGTTTCTGTCCTGTTCAGAAGAAAATGTTGCCCTAGTTCTACCTGACCTCTGGCTCTTACAATCTTTCCACCTCCTCTTCTTTAGTATTTCCTGGGCCAAAGAGGATGGTGTCCCATTGATGGCTGAACACTCCACAGACACACATCTCTGCCCTTGGACCAGTGGCAAGCCTGAATTAACTGCCATCTACTGCACAAAAGACAGTTTCCACAAGGACTGAAAGCTTCACTAATTCATGGGTAAAGAAATGTGAATCTAGAAGGCACTTGATACTATGTTCATTTATAGTAGTAGTAGTAGTAGTGGTAGTGGTAGTGGCAGTGGCAGTGGCAATGGCAATGGCAGTGGCAGTGGCAGTGGTAGTTTCAGCTTCAGCCTTCCAAGTTTCCCAGCCATGGGGTCTTATCAATATTCACAGTACCAGGCACGAAGGGCTTGATATCTTAGTGTGTTTATCCCTAATGCCTTGTCTACGAGTATCACTGGGCTTAGAAATTCAGGGTATTTAAAACATTAAATTCAACCTCTGACATTTTTTTCTATGTCCCAGAGAATGTTGATGGCAGTCTCAAAAATCCTGACTTGACATCAGAACCAAGTCCTCCTGACACCCATAGAGGTGGTTTTGTACTCTAGTCTATTGTGTCTGGGGGTGGAGTAGGGGTGGAGGGCAATAGTAACATGTTTTTTGAAAGTCATACATGTTCATGTGGCCAGAAAATAATTTTAACAGTGAGCTGATCTCCAAATGTTAGCAGAACTAAAGTGAGAAAAAGGGAGATCAGAGCTGGGCCTAAGGAGCAAGGGGGAGGCTGACAGCCTGGTACCTCAGAGAACCTGAGACTAGTCCCAGCCAATTCCCAAAGGCAATGACATGAGGACTCTGGACAGGATTAGCTGCAATACCCGGAGTGCTATCTTGGAAGCAAGCACCCTTCTCTGATGTAAAAGTGGGCAAACCCGTGACCTCATGGCAAACCACTCCCCTCCCCATGCTACCAATTCCATCTGACAGAAGCTGAAGGAAGGTGACTGTTTAGGAGCAAAGTAGGAGTCCTAACACAAGGGTCTCCTTTAACCCTTTTGCTCTGTGACCCAAATAACTACTGAGGAAGAAGGGGCAGGTGTGAGGCCCCAGAAGAAGTCACCTCTGCACTGTTCTACACAAGTGGAATGCCAACAGTCATGTTGAGAAGACCATGCCTAGGGAGGTGTCCATCCCCAACTGAGTTCCCAAACTTCTCCCTTCCTATGGTCACTGTGGCACTCAGAGATGGGTGTCCACATTCCTAGGGATCTCTCACTTCAGCGTCCCTGCAATGGACAAGAGAGAGTGGACACTCACAGTCCTTAGCCCCTGAGCTTGGTCTCTAAACATCCCCAGACCTCAGTCTTGTCATTCGTAAACGCAGCACCAGCGTGCTGTGAGGTAAGAGGAGAAATGGTAACTCGTGAAGGTGTGTTCCAGGGTTTTTGTGATTGCTAACACTTGGCACTACCATTCTACTTTACGCACAAGGACCAACTTTAAGAGAGATAAGGACAACCCGCCAGAGGAGAGGTGTCCGCCTGGGAGGGTTCTCAGTGCCTGAGCTGGTAAGAGCCATCTTTGCTCTGGTGCGTAGCCGGGGAGAGGGCGGCCTGTAGAAGCAACACAGCTTCTGGGAAAGATCCCGTTTCTGGCTCCAGACATATGGGCACCTTCCCCGCCAGAGGAGAGGTGTCTGCC
>NC_034590.1:81195863-81207088 GCF_900095145.1 Mus pahari | reverse complement strand
TCTTTCGGGATAGCATTGGAAATGTAAATAAAGAAAATATCTAATAAAAAATCGGAAAAAATGAATGGAATTTAATCATTAAAAAATGAGAGAGAGAGAGAGAGAGAGAGAGAGAGAGAGAGAGAGAGAGAGAGTGTTAAGGACATAGACTTTGGAGATAGGCAGACACTGAACAGCCTTTCTGTACTTCAATTTCTGCATCTACAAAACGGGTACCACAGTAAGTGCCTGCTCCAGGAAGGGCAGGTGGTGGCACACGCAAGACAAAACATGCAGATGAATTGTAAACGTTTAAGACACCTTCAAATGAATCAATATACAATGCAATTGCTGGCCCCGACATATGTGTTTAATATTATTATTAATTCTTTTAAACTTAAGGCAAGAAACAGAGAAAACCAAGAAAAAAAAAAGCACTAAAAAGTGTTTACATTTATTTCTAACATACAGTTTGTGTCCGATAAAGATGAGCGGTGCAGGCAATGGGAGTTGCTGTTCCCAGCGTGGGTTAGACAGCCCCGACACTCGGGAACCTGCCCGATTTGAGCAGCTCTGCCTTAGGCTGTGGCTAAGCTCTGCCCTGCTCAGCCTAGCCTGGCTAGATTCCTTCCTTCACACCACTGTCTTCAACAAGGCAGAGCTGGCCCCACAGACCGCAGCTTTCACTATCTCCCAGGGCCTTGTGTCTAGGAGGGCTGAGCTCCGAAGGCTCCCCACCTAACTTGCTCCTTTGCTCTTCTTGCCTAGAGGTTTTTAATGCTTTCTGAACAAGGGAGCCCACAGCTTCATTTTTAACCGAACTCGGCAAATTCAGTGACTGATACTGCTGCCTGGTATCCTGAGACCCTGTGGGACTGGTCCCCAGAACCTACCTGGTTCCTGCTAACCTCCTCCGGGCAAACCTACTCTATTTTCTGAGCACCATTTGTGACACCCACAGATATGATCTTGACTGCTGCTGACCTGGCAATCTGGTGAAAGGCGGTGTGGATTAGCAGTCAGATCTCAAGGGTCTGCTCTTCGCAAAGCCAGAGTTGCTAGATCCACACTCAAATTACCCCGCCCCTTCTCGTGGTATTACCTGCTTGGTATTTAACGGTGCTAGAATTCGACAGGATATTTTTAGCTTGACCTTGCTCATTAAATTCTCTCAACAGGTATATGGTATATGGTATTTTATCTCTCAGAAGAGGAGGCTCAAAGGATTTCATGAATCAAAGAGCAAGCAAGAAGCTGTGCCAGGCTACACACACAGGTATGTTTGGCTCCATCCTCCGACTATCGCCTTCTTTGTGTTTGAATTCCTGTTCTTCTTTCCAGCCACCTACAAGAAGTCCTAAACACTCTGTGTCCACCAGGGACTACTCTTCCTGCCCCATTCCCGAAGGCCCCACCTTTAGCGCTGCCAGAGGTATTGATTGCTGTGTGCACATAAAGGTCTATGCAGCAGACTCACAAGCCACAGAACAGGTGCCTTCAGATCAAAAGAAACAGCTCTCTCTGTTTTGGAAGCCAGAAGCCATTCCAGTAAATCCTTGTTATTAACATACAGGCATTCTATCAGTTCTGTTCCTCAAGGGAGCCTTGCCTAATACAGTCCCTAACTGAGCCATGTCCACAAAGAATGGAATGGATAGAACAGTCAAAAGTTCTAGAGGTTGGGGAAGGGCTATCTTGGGGGCCTAGCAAAGTCTGTAAACATGAGAGTAGATAGGGGAGCCTGCAAAAAGATTTCCTCATCTTGTCAACCCTGATCGCCCTCCATGCAGTTAAGACCCTCTGAGCCACACAATACCAGGCCCACTGTGCTGAGGTAGATCTGCAGAGGGACAGCCACTAGTGAAGCCCTGAGCCCAGAGGAGCTGGGACAAGGTTCCTGACTACTGCTCTAGGCCTTTCTATCAACTTCACATTCGTTGGTGGTAGAGATGGCTTGGTTTCCCACATAACATCAAGACAGACATACTAACAACATACATGACTTTAAAGGGTAGAGATTGTCCTGAAGCCTCCACTGCTCCACTAACCCTGACACCTTTTGTTTCTGTAGTAGTCGGTGCAGAATCTTCAACTTGCCTTTAATTCAATGTTGAGCCAGAGAAGAACAACAAGAGAAAGGAAGGGCTCCTCCCTTCCCTGGGCTCCAAAGAGGGAAGGAGGGAAGAAAACAGAGAGAGAGAGAGAGAGAGAGAGAGAGAGAGAGAGAGAGAGAGAGAGAGAGAGGAAAGATATCTTAGGTTTTGTTTTGTTTTGTTTTGTTCCAGGTAATTTATCCATGTGTCATGGGACTGGTTAAGTCCCCATAAGGTAACCTCTGTGTCTGATGCCTAAACTTGAAGTCTACAGGGTAATCGCACAGTCTGGAACCCAGCTGTGCTTTCTGAGTCTGTCCTTGGTGAAGGCCTGAGCCTCAGGAGGGCAGGCCCCCTGGCACTGAGCTAAATAGGTGTACAGCAAGAAAATGAGCCAGCGGCTCAGTGAGTATGTCAGCATGCTGGAAGCCTGCCACCACCTCCCTTTTTACCTCCAGTCTCAAGAAGTCCCTCTGGGACTCAACTGGAAACGGGCAGAAATGGAACTATTGTGTATTGACAAAATGCACTGACACATTACAAAGTGTCCTGGGTGAGATTTCCTGGGAAGTGACTCTTACAGAGCTTTGCAACCCGGGGGCCTGGGGGCATGTCCTTGGGCAGAGTGCTTAGCTGAACTGAGAGGCAGCTACAGTGGGATCTAGTACAGTGTGGCACAGTGGAGCCAGCATGGCCTACAAAGCTGTCAAGGCTACCTCGGAAAGAGCACATGACCTTGGGCAAACAGCAAGGTACAAGAGTCATTTCTGGAGCCGAGAGGCCTCTACAGTCACTACTCCTGGCAGCCGCAAGTCTGATTGCCACGAGAGAAACAGCATAGGCACCGTACCCAGTATGCCTGCCCAGCATGTCTTCATCTGCGCAAGCGCACAGAAACGGCCACAAGACTTTCCGTGTAGGGTAATAATTGGATATTTCTGCCCCTTTCTAGAAACTCCCTGCATTGTAGCGGCCCTGATCCCCATTTCCACATCGCCATGCAGCTACAGGGCCTGCAGTAAGACTCCCCATAGGTTTGCTATGATCTGTGGTTCCACTAATTTCTTCCCCAGGATGTGCTCAGACACCCTTAAAGAACCTGGATTCAAAGGACAAGGTCTCCTGGGAAGTAATAAGAGTCATTTGAATTCTCTGCGAGGTGAGCTGAGAAAGTCACCCTGAAACCCCACCCCTAGGACAGCTGCTAGGAACCCCATTCCCTCTACACTAGAGGGATTCACTTCAGCCCCAGCTGCTAATTTCTTGGCCTTGTGACATCTACAAGTAGCAGAAGACTCAATAGGTTGCTGACACCCTGCCTTTCCCTGAGCCATCCCACCATCTCTTACACACAGCTACTCTCAAATATCCTCAAAGTAAAATTATCCTCTGAAAGTTATAAATGAAAATGAAGAACTTCAGGTCTCCCTCTGTATCTCTGTCTTCAGGGCTCCCCTGTACACACACACACACACACACACACACACACACACACATCATCATCATCATCATCATCATCATCATCATCGTCATCATAGTCATCGTCGTCGTCGTCATCATCATCATCATCATCACCACCACCACCACCACCACCATCATCATCAGAGTCCAGAAAGTGGCCTCTAATTTTGTCTTCTCGAATCTCCTCCTGCCCCTTCCAATCTGTGTGCCATCCCACAAACAGAATGGACTTTTAAAAATACACATTTATGATCATGTGTTTCCTGTCCTTAAATTCCTTTAGTGTCTTTCTACCTATCAATTTTAAATTAAAGACTAGTGTGTGTCTTTGTGACTGTGTTTTTGCATATGTGTTTTTGCATGTGTGTAGATATGTGTATATGTATGTGTGCATGGACACAGATACTCAAAGTTGATACTGGGAATTGTCCTCAATGGCTTCCACCTTAATCACTGAAGATATGTCTCTCAATTACATCCAGAGTTCTCCAGCAGGGCTTGTTTCCCAAGCTAGCTTGCTTTGATGATCCCCTGTCTCCACTTTCCAAGGCTGGAATTATAGGCGTGTCACCATACCCACCTGTCATTCATACAAATTTACCAGGGATCTAAATTCTGGTCCTCATGCTTAGACAGCAAGTGCTTGAGCCACCAAGCAATCTCTCTGGCTCCTTATTTTTTGAGACAGGCAGGGGCCTTTCACTGAACCTGGGGTTTATCAAGTTGCCTAGTAACCTGGCTGGTCGGTGTGTTCCAAGGACCTGCCTGTCTCCGTTCGCCTCTCTAGCACTCACGTCATGCCACTTCGCCTCGCTGGGATCCAAACTTGTCCACAAGCATGTGTTTCAGTCAATGTAAAGACTGAGCCATCTCTTCGGCGCTATGGAGCAAACTGTTAACCTGGCCCGTGAGCCTTTGCAAGGCCCTCCAAGGCCCCAGACCACCTCCTGCTCTTGGCTGCTCTTTCCCCCAGCCTCCAGCTGCTGTTGAGTAACCTTGCCAACTTATCAGCTGTCACATGGTTGTTTGTCCACTGACACAAGTCCCCAGTGATGTTCTGTGTGACAGACAGGCTGTAACACTTCTTAAACCATGTAACATAAGCTAATGCATACAAACTCCTATTCAGTTCCTGTTCTGTGGCATACCTGTAGCTATGGGAGCCCAGGAAAAAAGCCACAAGGAAAACATAACTCTGGGCACAATTCATCCTCAGGCCTCAGCCCAACACTTTCCAGGGTCTTCCTGGGAGCCAGGCCAGGTCTTGTAGGTGCTCCCACAGCTTCTTGTCACAGTAAATCAAAAAATGACTTTGTCTGTCCTCAGACTCCTCGTGGCAGAAATCTTGCCTGTTTATTTACTGCAGCCTTAGGGCCTAGCCTTATTTTTCTGAATAAGTGTTATTTATTCTGGTAGAGTTGGGAGGGTGTGGATACAGGACAGAGCACATGCATTCTGTTGCTGTATTTGGAGATGCAGTCAGAAGGCAAGGGAAGGAATCCAAAATGTGTCCTGAGAAGATCTAGCAGCTGATGGTCAATCTATGAATGGTCCTTTCTGCCTCCCCAGGCTTATTACAATACATTCTGCATGATGGTAACGTTATGTCATTTTGTTTTCTGCAACTCAGTGGTAGAGCATATCCATCAAAGGCCGGTTCTCCTCTGTGTTTGAACAAGAGAAAGTTCATAGTGATGCTCTGGGAAGATCTTATGCTATGAGTTTAGAGGCCCACATCTAAGCCCTATATTGTCATTGAGTCTCTGTACACCTTGCACTGTTACTAGGACCCCAAGACACACCTGACTCACAGCAATTGAAACACTGGGATGTATGACTGAGTCCCAGGAAGTAGTATCTAGCCTATCTGTATACCTTACTGACTCTGGCCTAAGTCACATAGGATGGTACGCTCATGTGACACATCCCAGAGAGAGCTAAGGAGGATACCTCTCCCATGGTGGGCCTGAGGCTACTGAGACTGGTAAGTTGTACGGTGATGATGAGGAGTGGGGATCCAGGTGCAGCCACTGCCAGGTAGGACCACACCGGGAATAACTGTGACAGTAGAACTGCCTTGAACTTGGGGAAAGAGTTGGGCTCAGAGACACAGCCAAGAGAGGCCAAGAAGAAGACTTACTGATGACTTGGTCTCTGAGAAGCCACCTTGGTTGTAATCCCTGCAATTAGAAACTTGAAAAATCCCCCATCTTCCAGCTCTTAAGTGAAGTTCCGGCTGTTTCTATTCCTGGAGCCAAATGGCTGCTGACTAAGTCATCTTCTCATACCAGATGCCAATGGAACAAAACCTTAGCCAATAAGAGGACTCCACTCATGACAGCTTCATCTGTTTCAAAGACCTCTGTCTTCACCCATCTGTATTAGTCAGCATTCTATCACATAAGGAATTGCCTGAAGTAACCAACTTACATAGAAAAAAAGTTTATTTAGGTTAATAGTTCTGGAAGCTTTAGGATATGATTGATTGTCCCTGTCACCCTGGGCCTGGGGCAAAGTAGTAAATTGTGGTAGGAGTATATAGGAGCAGAAAACACCACAGCTGGGAAGCCAAAGAAAACTAGAGAAAGTCGGGGCTGGAATGCCAGCATCCTAATCCAGAGGACACTCCCAATGACCTAAGGATGTCGCATTGGACACCGCCCCATAAGGTTCCATGATCTCCCAAAGGCACCATGTTGAGGACCAAGCCCTTATCATATGGACTTTGGCACCACATAAATTCCTAGCAATAACAATATTTTTATTTGAATGTACTAGATAGATCAGAGAAAGGGGCACCTTAGTGTTTCATTATACAAATGAGGAAACTGAGATCTAGTGAGGGATGAGAATGGATTCACTCAAGGTCTCAGAAGTGCAGATTAGCCTGTCTGTGCTCTAGAGGGTCTTTGTGGTCCCCTTTTACTGGTGAGATCTATACCTTGAGCTGAAGCTGGTACAAAATCAAGGTTCTCCGTGGAATTCTACTGTGGAGCAGTCTCAGTTCTTGTGGCAGGTGCCCAGAAAGCATCATGGGAGGAGCTGTGGCTGCTGGACTGTGGATGCAGGGGGAAGGGAAGGGAAACAAGCAGTCCCATCGACTAGGAAACTAGACATGCTCCAGAGGCCCACCAAGCCCCACCCAGCTCCAGTGCATGCCCAGAATGAGCACTGCAGCCAAGGGGTTACCCTTTCAAAGCCAGAAGAGAGACCCTGTTGGATGGGACTCACCTTGATGTGTAGTCATGAATACCAGCAGATCTTATGGGATGTGAGCACAGAGAGAAGTGAGTCCCCCAGAAGCATCACCTTGGAAACCCAGAGCCCACAGTGACTGAAGAGGCAATTCCAAGACCAGCATTCAAAGTCTTTTCCATTTTCCTAAACATGCCACCAGAAGAAAACTAAAAGATCACTTTTTGAGGATACATTCCTGTGAGTGCAAAGCCATGTAGTCTGGAGGTATTTGAACTACATGAAATGTGTACTGTTCAGTTTTGGTGGCCTCTATGGCTACCAAGCCACAGCATGGCACTAAGCAGGCTTGTAACAGAGATTGATGTGGGTTGGCTTAAAGTGCTCTTATTATCCCATTTCTCAGATGGGGCAATGGACCTCAAGACCCCAGGGTCAACTACATGGGCCTCTCTCCAGAAACTGGATTCAGGTAGCATGGCTCCACCTTTGGGCCGCAGTTGATGCTCTTTTGGCTTGCCTGTGGGCAAAACTAACTCAGAGAGAGGAGACTGTCAGAGCCCTCTAATTTCCTGAGGTCCAAGGTCATGGGCTTAACTCCATAGCATATTAACACAAGCTGTGTAAAAACTTATAGCTTCTCTGACGTTTTTGAAGGATTTGAGAAAAATGTGTTCCCTGGGGTCTGAAGCTAACTTTTGGCTTCCCTGTGTGAGGAGATATATAGCCTTTGAGAAGCAGGAGCAGGGAGTCAGAGAACCCAGAGAATGGACTGTGCGCAAGGGTCCTGCTTTCTCAGAGCTTGGTTTCTCCATAATAAAACACAGGCAAATGAGATGGCCTTCCACATCTCTACTCATTCTCTGCTTCCAGACAGTTCTCAATGGCTCGTCTGGATTTTTCTCACAGAGAAGCAGCTGACTTAAGCTTTAGGTTGCACCATTTAGCAGCTGGCGCATGGCAGGCCCTTGGTAAATGTCCCAGAGTTAATTTAAGGGCTGCCTCGGGCATCTAGAATTTCTCATCATATCTGCATCTATCCCATAACTCCCTAACACTCGATGAGCCATGTGGGCTGCGGTACAGTCTGGGGTTTATGAAAAATATCTCAGAGATCACATCCCGACCAGGGGGCATGAAATCCCTGGGAAGAAGGAGCCCAGAATGTCATTGAGGCTGACAAAGAGACCGCATAAAATCAAACCAGACCAATTTCATTCATGAATCTAAATGTGAAAATCCCAGACAAAATGCTAGCAAATTGGATTCAACAGTATATTAAAAGAATAATTTACCACAGCCAAGTAGGTTTCCCAAAGAAGGCAATGCTGTTTTAATATTAGTAAATCTGTTTATGGAACACACAAGTGGATCAAATAAGAGATACCATACGATTATCTCAACAAGAGCAAGAAAACCAACCATGAAGATTCATCATGAATTCCAACAGGGCCATTCTCTGAGATACTGGGGGATAGTAGTACATGCTGACAGCCATGGGGATTTTTGTTTCATTTTGGTTTTGTTCTTCAGGAGGAAGAAGTCCCATAACCAAATGCCTTTCTCTGTTTGAGAAATCCCCATGTTATGAGTGTGAGTGTGTGTGTGTGTGCACACACACACATTTGTGTGTATTCATTGTGTGAATTGGGAAGGGAAGGTAATGGGTAGAGGTCAGAGGACCAACCCCATAATTGTCATGTTCAGGAAGCTATCCACCTCCTTGGACACAGTGTTTCCCGCTGGCTTACCAATTATCTTGGTCTGGCTAGCCAGGGATCTCCAGGGAATGACCCATCCCCTTCTCCCCAGTGCTGGATTACAAATGTGTGTCTCTAAACCTAGCATTTTTACATGAGTGCCAGGGAATCAAGTTCAAGTCTTACACTTATAAGGAAAGTACTTTGTTGACTGAGCCAGTTTCCTCAGCCCACATTCTGAATTTGGGTGGTGGCAGGCTGCCTTCTACCGTAGACATGGAGAAAAAGCCACACTCTCCTTGTTCTGGGCACTGGCCCCTTCCTTATGCTAACAGTGGACTTACCTGGTCAAGGACCTGTCCTGTGTTCAGATGGTAGAACAGAAAGTAGAGCTTGTGTGCGAGGGTTAGGATGAGGGTCCCAGTAATGACAGCCATATCAGCATCCTTGATCCTGGTGAAGAAGCTGGAGTACCACATCCTAGCTGTAGAGCCCAGAATCCTTGGTCTTTCAGGCTACCCGACCACTCATTCAAAGATGGCAGCAGTTATCCAAACATAGTGGCAATCATGTCTCTCACACAGAGTCACATCGGATGCCAGCTGTTCACATTTCCCTTCCTCCTGGCTCTGGAATATCCAGACTACTACCCATGAATTTTTTTTCTGCTTAAATCAGCCAAACTCCATTTCTGTTCCTGGCACCTAAAAAATCTTAGGTACCAAAATCAATTTCCTTAACATGGTAGAGAATGTGACATATTTTTTTCAAATATATGGCCAAAATTATGAATAGCCATGGCATTCCTACTAAAACAGGAGTGGCCAACCTTGCTGCTGATATTAACAGTATGACTGGTACTATTGCCTGTACCCATCTCTCTTTTTCAAGCCCAGTAGGTTTATTCAGGCACCATTTTCCCATCTATTACCCGACAGGTCCCATCTGGCTTTATATTAACCTTCCCTCTCACCTCAACCCTAGAAATCCTTGGTCTCATTTCTATTCCTATAATTTTGCCCCCCTCAGGAAGTATATAGCCAAAAATCACAGGGTAGAAGCATTAAGTCACTTGCACACTGCTTCTTTAATTCAACTGAGATCTCTCCATGGTATAGTGCAAGTAACATTATATGGTAAGGATGTACCCCAAATCTGTTCATTTCATCCATTTAAATATTTAGATTATTTTCAGTTTGGAACTGCTATAAATAACATTTCTGCAAATATTTGTGGGTCTGTTCATGTA
Organism: Mus pahari; assembly: GCF_900095145.1. Taxonomy (NCBI): domain Eukaryota; kingdom Metazoa; phylum Chordata; class Mammalia; order Rodentia; family Muridae; genus Mus; species Mus pahari. The sequence continues at coordinate 81,197,411 of NC_034590.1, read as the reverse complement.
AACACGTGGATTTTGTTGTTGTTGCTGTTGTTGTTGATTTCTTGGGTAAATATTTAAATATAGGAGTACTGAGTTACATTTAGTAAACATGTAACTTCAAAAGCAGTTGCCCCCAATGTACCTATGTTGGTGGTGTTCTCCACAGCAGCGTGGGAGCCACAGCTATTCTGGCTCCTTCCAGCACTTGGTAATATCTGAATTTTCATTTTAGCTGTCGAGTGGGTGTGCAGTGGTGTTTTGATTGTATTGAGATTCTTTCTGGATGAGGTGTCTGTTCAAATTATCCACCTACCTACTGTGTTGATGTCTTTATACATAAGAATAAATACGTATTTATTCTTCTTATGTTCTCAATGCAAGTTCTTGGTCAGACTCTTGCTTTGAGAGTGCTTCCTCCTGGCCTATAAGTAACTTTTCCATTTGCTTGTCTATCAAAAAGTAAAAGGTTTCATTTTGATAAAACTTAATTGGTCATTTTTTTCTAGGTATGATTCCTAACTTTTTAGTCCTACCTAGGAAATCTTCAAGAACACAAGACTTTTCTTGTTCTGCTTTCCCTTTTGGTTTAATAGATTTTAGCTCTTAAATTTAAATACGTGATTCTGTCTGTGCTAAACTTTCTTGAATGTGTGCGAAGAGGGTTAATATTCAGTTTTTGCACAGGAATATAAAACTCTTAGAGGATGCTGCTATTTTAACATTGCCTTCCTGAGCATGATGACATTCAAAGCACATGAAAGAGGTGCAGTTCCTGGAAAGGAGGGGAGTGGCCACCATATGTGCATCACTGTGTTTTCATGCTGGGAAATCTCAGAAAAACCCACAGAAAGCAGCTCAAATGGTAAGAATCCAATACAATGATCTGTCACAAAATACATACGCAGAAACCAGTAACTTTTCTAAATAAAAGCAACTATTGAAAGGACATAATAAAACGAAAGCTTTCTGTTTGCAAAGTAAAAGAAAAAAAATCCCTATAAATAATCTTGGTTCACAGCTTTAAAAAGAAAACCTAGAATCTTCTATTGTGGACACCACAGATAACTCGATAAAGCTGTGTCAATCCCTTAGACAGAGGAACTCAATAAAATAAAGATGTTTTACGTGAAATTATAAAATTGAAGTGTAGAGGTAGAACAGAAATGATTTTAAAATCAATCTGAAAAAAATGAACAGCAAAGAACAGATGAAAAGACCGTGTACTAGGGGCTGGGGAGCTGGCTCTCTCCAGCGAAGTACCTGCCAACCAACCATAAGGATCTCAGCTTGGATCCCCAGCACAATGTAAAAAGCTAGGCATGGTGGCACTTGTCTGAAACCTCAGTGCTCGAGAGCAGGAGCGGAAGGATCCTTTGCACTGGCTAGCCAGCCCAACAAGCCAAGACAGAAAGCTCCACTTTCAATGAAAGTTTTTTTTTTTTTTCAAAAAAAATAAGAGTGGCAGAGAAAAACACCTGACTTTGACCTCTGTCCTCTGAATGCCCACATGTTGGTGTGTATACCCACATACATATGTATATATGTTTTTATCACACACACACACACACA
>NC_034590.1:81158314-81195723 GCF_900095145.1 Mus pahari | reverse complement strand
AGAGAGAGAGAGAGAGAGAGAGAGAGAGAGAGAGAGAGAGAGAAGGAAAGAGGTATAGAGGTATGAGAGAGTCAAAGAGTGGGGATGTAAGCTGCCCTACTTTATAGAATACAAATATTATAATTAAGACTTTGGATTTAAAGGTTCAAAGCTGATGGATCAATATGCTAGAATGGGTAAGTCTGAAACAGAACTCTAGGCATAAGAGAACATTGTAGTCAGCTAGAATCATCATGGGTTGTAGTTGTAAGAATGAAGCACTGAGCCGGGCGTGGTGGCGCACGCCTTTAATCCCAGTACTCAGGAGGCAGAGGCAGGCGGATTTCTGAGTTCGAGGCCAGCCTGGTCTACAAAGTGAGTTCCAGGACTATACAGTGAAACCCTGACTCAAAAAACAAAAAACAAAATCAAACAAACAAATAAAAAGCACTGGTGTAGTCTACTAGGAACATGTCTATGAAGACATTTTGTGAGGTACTAAGCCATCAACATTAGAAGCACCCTCCACTTATCAAGGTGGTCTTGTATAACATGTGCCAAGGAGGCAACTGCACCCAGCACCTTCTACTGATGCCTCTGAGTATCACACCTACTATAAAAGGAAGGTTTATAGCAAGCTCATACTTATTTCTATAGATGAGGCTAGGATGAGTTTTGATAATAATCTAGAGGATATATTGGTGACTGTGATGGTTTGGATGAGAAATATCTTTATAGCCTGATATATTTGAGTACTTAGTCCCTAGTTAGGGGTACTCTTTGAGTCGATTATGGGACCTTTAGGAAGGGCAGCCTTGTTAGAGGAAGTGCATCACTAGGGCTTTGAGGGTTGATGGCCCCACCCCACTCCATACTTTCTCTCTCCACTTTCTGTGTGTGGATAAAAATGATTATCCAGCTTCTCTCTCCTGCTGTCATACTATCCCTTCCCTGACATTAGGGGCTCTCTTCCTCTGGACCTGGAAGCCTCAAGTTGTTTTTGGTCATGGTGTTTTATCACAGCATCAGAAAATTAACAAAGTGACTGACACAGGCTGCAAGAGACAAAGCACATTTTCCAAGCACATCAAGTCCATAGTTCGGGACACACTGCTAACATCCCAGCAGACCCAGTAAGTTAACTACCACCTAGGTAGTAAATATCTACTCTTGTCTTAGTTAGGGTTTCTATTCCTGTACAAACACCATGACCAAGAAACAAATTAGGGAGGAAAAGGTTTCTTCATCTTACACTTTCCACATTGCTATTGATCACCAAAGGAAGTCAGGACTGGAACTCAAGCAGATCAGGAAACAGGAACTGATGCAGAGGTCATGGAGGGATGTTACTTACTAGCCTGTTTCCCCTGGCTTGCTTAGCCTGCTCTCTTATAGAACCCAAGACTACCAGCCCAAAGATGGCACCACCCACAAGGGGCCCTCCCCACTTGATCACTAATTGAGAAAATGCCTTACAGCTGGATCTCATGGGGGCATTTCCCCAACTGAAGCTCCTTTCTCTGTGATAACTCTAGCTTGTGTCAAGTTGACACAAAACCAGACAGTACAACTCTGTAAAGAGAGAGAGTGAATTTTTGCTAACTGCTAATCTTAGTGATCACACCCCTGTACCAGAACAAGATGCCAATGGATAGAAAGGGGAAGTAAGGAGATGTTCTAGAATTTGCATGTGAATTCTGGCAAGTCTGGTGTGCTAACTGGACAAAGAACAGGTTTGCTGAGTAAAAACCAATTTTGTTTTGAAGTTGCTGCATCGTCTAAGAGGAGATCTCAAATAAGCAATTTGCCGAGTCTCCTAACCAGGAGAAAAGGCATGCATAAAAGCATAGACATTACCACTATTAGTTTATAAGCCATTTAATGCAATGGGTCAACTTGGCAACCCGAAGCAAACTGTGGCAGCAAAATAGGAACAGTGCCTGAGGACTGTGGGCATTTCAATGTGCAGCTAACAGGTCTGAGAGACTGATTTAATAGCAATATTGCCAAAGAGGATCTGATGTCACAGGGGTCAAAAGCTCAAGGATCCTTGAAGGAGGAGGAAAGAGGCCCAACCTGAGAGCAATGATGTCCAAAATTTCATAAGAGGAGAAGAGAGATGGAAGCTGCTGGTGATCTTAACAAGATCTGCAGAGGGGACCAACCCTAGGAAGCACTGTGCTGAGTGCTGTAGACAATAATAAGAAAGAGATGCATTCCTTGCCCTTCAGGAAATCACAACCCCATAGGGGAGGCAGACATGTGAATGAATCGCTACAGTACAAGGTGATAAATCTTATAATAGAAAAACATTTTCCAAAATGTGTTCCACTGAACACTGTTTGAGGGAGATGTTAATCCAGTCTTAGAAAACAAACTGTTCCAAGCAAATAAAGTTGGGAAAGGCTGCGGGCTGAACCTTCGCCTCAGGAGCTTCCCAGGACACACTACATTTGAAATGTTCTGAGGATGTTGAGGAAAGAAAGCTGGCTACTTTTGATTCATGATTTTTAAAATGTGGGTAGAAAAAAATTTATATTGCAGAATTTCTATTCACTTCTTTTAAAGTAGGATCTTCCCTCTAACCTTCGGCTGGGGAAGCTTTGAAAGAACTTATGAATGAGTCGAGAGGTTCCTGGGGTAGAGCAATGTCCTTGCCTGGAGAAATGAGAAACGTTATGTGGTAGGAGACCCTGTTGATAGAGTTGGCGGCCTGCATGGGTCAACTCCCTTCCAGGTAAGAAGTCCAGGATCTTGAGGATTCCAGAAGAAACCACCAATATCTTAAGATATTGTCAATGGCCTACAATGGCCAAGCTTTTGGGTGAACATTATCCACTAACTCCCCACACATTCAGCATTACTACCTAGTAGTAGACTAGGACTAGAACCAGCAGAATAAAACCAGCTCTTCATGTCCACTGTTCTGCTCCCACAGAACATAACCATAACCAAGGATGCACTGAGAATTCTTTTGTAAAGGAAACTGTATGTGTGAACTTCTCTGAAGAGTAATATGATAATTGCTAATGTATCACTGGCATTGCATTAGATATTGTAAGTAATCTAGAGATGATGAACACAGGAAGATACCTCAGTACAGCAGTGCATGCCAACAATTCCAATCCTCAGGAGGTTGGGGCAATGGGAACAGGAGTTCAAAGCCATCCTGAGCTATAGAGTAAGACCCTGTCTCAAAAATATCAAGTAAACAAGGAGTACAGGAAGATGTGTATGGGTCAAGTAAAAATATTCTATCTCTGATTTTTGAGAATTCTTGAACTTTGATCTGCTCAGGGGTTCTGAGAGAGTGCTGGGAGCCAGGAGGAGAGTCATGGGGCAGGGGAATACTTATAAATCCAAGAGATAGCATGCTAACAGTGTCTGTGACTTAGCCCCAGGGAGGTTTCATGATCATTTTGCTGAGGGGTGGAGAGGAGATGATCCTGAGAGAAATGGGAAGCTGCCAGGTAATGGTACACAACCAATAAGAAGCAGAAACTTGGGGTTTGGGGAGAGGATTCACTTGATAAGCTGGATCTGCAAACAAGAGGACCAGAGTTTGACTCTCCAGCAGGGGCATGGCTACACCTGCCTGTAGCTCCATCATGGGGTATGGTGTGCAGAGACAGGCAGATTCCAACGCTGGTTGACCAGCCCAAAACAATGAGCTTCCAGTTTGTCAAGAGACCCTGTCTCAAGCCAGTAAGACAGAGAGTGAATGAGAAAGATAGGGCACCACAGACATTCTGCTCAGATGTCCACACGTGTGTACACACACACACACTCATGTACTCATCCAACACAAACATACAAACACTCCAAAAAGAAAGAAAACAGAAGGGGGTAACTGGGGGAGGAAAGCCAGTGGGCTGTGAAGGGTCCCAAGAAAGAACACTGGAGGGGGCATTGAATGAGAACAAAGTATAATGGCACTTGTGTGAAGATGCTACAATGAAATAGTACTTTTTGTGCTAACCTAGAAATTTAATGTAAAAAGTCAAACAGAGAGAGAGAGAGAGAGAGAGCTGGGCGTGGTGGCACGCCTTTAATCCCAGCCCTCGGGAAGCAGAGGCAGGCTATACAGAGAAACACTGTCTCTAAAAACAGAGAGAGAGAGAGAGAGAGAGAGAGAGAGAGAGAGAGAGAGAGAGAGAGAGAAAGAAGAAGAAGAAGAAGAAGAAGAAGAAGAAGAAGAAGAAGAAGAAGAAGAAGAAGAAGAAGAAGAAGAAGAAGAAGAAGAAGAAGAGAGGAGANAAGAGAGGAGAGAGGAGAGAGGAGAGAGAGGAGAGAGAGGAGAGGAGAGAGGAGAGAGAGGAGAGAGAGGAGAGGAGAGAGAAGAGAGAAGAGAGAAGAGAGAAGAGAGAAGAGAGAAGAGAGAAGAGAGAAGAGAGAAGAGAAGGAAACTTTTTGCTACCATCCCTCAAATCAGGAGAGAAGATGTAGCAGATTTTTTCTTAAAGTATTTTCATTGCCAGAATGTTTTGGTGGCAGAATCCATAAAAGTTGTAAGACTGTGTAATGCTCAAGGCTACAGGGTGCTCTGAAAAACAAATAAAATAAAGATGAACAGAACTGGAAAGCAGCCTGCACCCTGAGATGTCCCAGGGCTGAGAACCAGCTGAGGCCCGAGGAGAAGTGACCTACCTAGTCTCCAGCAAGTACCAGAGCTGGGATCAACTGTACCAGCTATACCTGCCGGTGCTAAGTTTAGGCTTGCAGAAAGTAATGGGTTGTTTATCCACATTCCCAGGTGCCTAGGGTCACTAGGAGTCAAGAAAAATCAGTATCAGATCCTTAATAGAAACAGCCATGGAGTGTTGCAGACATTTCCAGAGGGGACCCTGAGGACAAACTTGCTCTCACCAGGACATGGAGCTCAATTTCCCATTGTGTGTCCTGAATCCTGTGTCCCAGCCACAGACAGGATGGTTACGGCCACCCTAGCACACCCAGGTGGCCCTGTATCAGAGGACACAGTGGCTATGTCCCACATTCCCAAAACAACTAGTCTCACTTTGCATCAGAGAATGGCTAAGAGGTCTGGCTTCTCATTAATTTGGCAATTTCCCTAGAGGTAGAAAAATTAGGTGAAATTAAATCACCAGCTGGCTTCACAGCAGGTTCTGGTCTTCTTCAATTTTTCCTTGACAAGTAAGGCACTGGAGGCAGGAGAGACCCCATTAATACTTTGTTGTACAAAATCCACACTGCTGAACAAAATCAATCCATTAATGTATAGCTCAGGGATTCACAGGCACTTCCTTTCAGGCAGGAAGGGAGCAGCAGGAGAATGAGACATTGGGGTTCTCTTTTATACCTGCTAATGAGGTACAAGAGAAATCCCTACCTGCTGAAACCAGTATGACCCTGAGAATCCTGCCAGGAAGGTCACAGGGGTCAGAGATGATGGCAAATACAGACCTGCCTAGTGAAAATACCAGAACCTGGGGATTGGTTGCAGCAACATGATTCAGAGAGCATAATACTCTTTAGTAAATGATAGCTCTGAAGTGTGGTTCCATCATATCAGAGCCCCAGTGGAGACAAAGCAAATACAGCTTTACTCCCAGGGCTGGGCAGGGAGTTCAAGATGATAGACCAAAGCTCAGCACAAGGAAATGGAGACAGAAGGCCAGACCAGTGATAGCATGATGAGTCTAGAAATACCAGAATAGAGAGTGGTAAAAGTGGTGGTGGCAGCATGGGCAGCGGCAGCAGGGCAGCTGTGGCAGCGGGGGTGAAGGCAGTGGCGGTGGTGGCAGCAGTATTGTTAATTGTGGTGGTGGTGATGGTGGTGGTGATGGTGGTGATGATGGTGATGGTGGTGATGATGGTGATGGTGGTGATGATGGTGATGGTGGTGATGATGGTGATGGTGGTGATGATGGTGATAAAGGTGGCACAGTGGGTACTTTGTCAGTGGCCACCTCTTAGAAAAATGTCAATTAACTCCCTGTTCTGGTAAGATTTAGAGAAAAATATCGACCATGCATAGATACTTTCCTTGTAATTACCCCCGAAAAGGATACCATGACAACTGTTTGCAGCCATTTCAGATCTTCAACAGCCCCTGTTGTGGATGGGCCTGGTGCTATTTATGAACCAATCCTCTGGTGATAAAGGAGTCAATCACTGGGAGAGTAGGAGGAACTTCCGGGTTGGACAGAGGAAGAGAGGAAGCAGGAGAGAGTTAAATCTTTTTGGACAGGGATAACATGAGGACAAGATGTAATTACAAGTGTCTCCTGGTTTTAATGGCAGATCCATCAGGATTCGCCACCAGAGGATTTAGATTTAATAAGACTTACAAGTTAGAATTTTAGTTGTTGTGCCAGCAATTGAGTTACCATTGTTATTTTTTGTCTGTTTGTTTGGTTTTGGTTTTTGTTTGTTTGTTTGTTTTCTTGGTGGTTTTTTTTTTTTTGAGACAGGGTTTCTCTGTATAGCCCTGGCTGTCCTGGAACTCACTTTGTAGACCAGGGTTTCTTAACTAAGTTTGTATTGCATTTTCCTGCACACAGTGGCTCATCTGGGTTCAGGAGAGAAAGGTACGGCAGCAAAGCGTGGGTTTGCTTGAGGTGCACCACAAAGGTTGTGGGGGTTCTGAAGCTCAGGGATGGCATGGTAGTGACCCACCAGTGGGAACTTATCTAACTGGATGGAGAAATTTCAGGAGCTCTAGATCAGAGAGCCTCCATGAGATAAAAACAGGTCAGCCATTGACCACCAGTGCATGGCAGGCCAGGCTGCTGGGGCAGAGGCACAAGCACAGGACCTTGCCGGTTCATTTCTTAATTATTTCCATGCAACAAGCCCCATCTCAGAAAGGGAAGAGCAACATAGAACAGAGATGAAGCATCCCAGCATCAGACCACACAGAGAACAATCCCACCTCATCACTGCCCCTCTAACATCTTGAAGATTTCCTGTGAACAAAGTTTCTCAGTTCCAAGGACTGGCTAGGCCACTGTTTTAAAGGCTCAAGGAGAAAAGATGTTTAACCACACTGTATCAGCTGCAGGGCTCTTGGTGTTGTGTTCAGGGTTTCAGAAACCAACAGATTGCATCCTGGGGTATTAGCCACATGCCCCAGTCTTATCTGGCACCCACAGCAGTGAAGGGAGAAAGTTACAGTGGAATGACTTAAACAACCCAAGGAAGTTTCCAGAAGTAAGACCTGCAGGCAAACAGTTCCCACCAGAGCCCAGAGCTGAAGTAAGTCTGCATGTGCCTGTGACCCCAGATTGTGGGGCAGGTCCATCACTGAACTGAGCCATCTCTCCAGGGCCTGAAATATTTCCTTTTATCTGTTCTTCCCTGTCTGTTTCTCCAGGTGAATTTTAAAGCATTTGGCTTGATGTACCCCCAAACCTCCACGTTATAAATTCACTTGGACAAATGAACATCTTTAGCCTACTGAGTTCTCCCATCTAAGAGCTGGAGGTGTCTGTACTTGCTTATCTCTTTTTGTGTGTTCTCAGTGGAAGGTTTTGGGTCTTGTTCTATAGCCTGTGGACTGAGATTATTTATAGGAAGGATTTCTTTGCTATTACTGTTTTTAGGATCCTGTCCAGTGTAGCGTATGTGGCTAAGTAAAAGCAGAACAAAACACAAGCAAAAACACCACTGAACTTAACAGACAGGAGGCTGTGTGCGCATGTGGCTGGCAACTTAACAGACAGGAGGCTGTGTGCGCGTGCGGCTGGCAATATAAGGGTCCTCCTCTCAGTCTGTCAGAACACTCCAGAAGATCTCTGTCCTGTGCACTCACCCTTGATGTTGTAGCCTAGACCCCAATAAAATCACACCCAAGTACTTTATAGCCTGTGGCCTTTAGCACAGGTAGAATGGGCTGAGCTGGGAGCAGAAGGCTCTCTGGGCTGCCACACCTTGCAGACTAGAAGGCAGATAAAGCCTTTCATAACGGGTCAGCAAGCAGAGAATTCGGGGAGCTGAGACTATGAGGGAGTGTAGAAGGGCTGAGACAGGGAGAGGGAGTGGAGAGCAGACGCTGTGGAAAGCATATAGTTATGACTATGGGGACTAGCTGCTGGGAGAATTCCAGAAAGCCATGAAGTTACTAGCTCTGGCTTCCAAGAAGCCATGATACACCAACAGTCAGAGGTTCCAACAGCCTGAGCTCAGAGCCGGATAATTAGCTTCTGGATGCTGGGCCACAGGCACTTAAAGCCCAGAGCTGTTGACATCCTATCCCTCAGATACTTGCTCAGCCTTGCTCATTGCTGTTCTGGTCACAACAGCTAGGAAACAGAAACAACCTAAATGACCTGTGGTACTTATACATGACGAAATGCTAGTCAGCTGTAAAGAACAGTGAAATCATGAACTTTGCAGGTAAATGATGGGACTAGCAAAGATCATAGAGTGACGTATCCCAGGCCCAGAAAAACAAATAGCATATATTCTCATTAGAGGCGGCTGGCTCCACATCTCCAGATGCACATACATATCCTGGAGTAACTGAAGAAAGCAGGGAAGTTTTGAGAAGGACTATTGTAGGGGTAGGGTGGTTGGGAAGCAATAGAGAGGGGGATTAGCAGCCGATGGGTGATCTGATCTGTTGGGAGTCAACTCTTAGCAGAAAGCGGCTCTCATCTCTGCAGCCATCTCGGGCTATTTACTTACAGGTGGTACTTTTCCACCCTGACAAGAGACTTGTTTTCCTAGCATGTTTTTGTAAGAAGCCCACCACAGCTGAACACACTCTGATAACATCTTGTTTTTCTCCTATATATCCTGGACCTGTGGCTGAGTGTCTCCAGCTGCACTCCCCATCAGGTGTATATATATATACATATATATATATATATATATATATATATATATATATATATATATATATATATATACCCATAGCTGCCTTTCAATAAAAGAAACTCCAGACTTGAGACTTGATCCTTGATAGCTTGTGTTGTCTCCATTCTTCCCATCTCTTGCCCCTCGGTCCCCACTCTCTCTCTCTTGAAGATCCCATTGACTGACCCATGGACCCAGTCACTGATCAAGGAATGGGAATCAAGGAATGTGAAGGGGACAGGATTCTCTGTATGGAGAAAGAGGGAGTGCTTTAAGGTTTCTATTGCTGTGAAGAGATACCATAACCACAGCAACTCTTCTAAAGGAAAACATTTAATTCGGACTAGTTTACAGTTCAAGGGTTTAGTTCACTATCCTCATGGCAAAAAGCGTGGCAGCATGCAGGCATACATGGTGCTGGTGAGGTGGCTGAGAGTTCTACATCTTGATCTACAGGCAGTAGAAGTGACTGTCACATTAGGCCTTGTTTGAGCATCTGAGACCTCAAAGCCTGTCTCCACAGTGACACACCTCCTCCAACAAGGCCACACCTTCTAATAGTGCCACTCCCTATACCCCAAGCATTCAAACATGTGAGTCTACTAGGGCCATTCCTTTTTAGGCCACCACATTCCAGCTCTAGCCTCACAGGCTTGTAGCCATAACATAATGCAAAAATGCATTCAGTCCAACTTCAAAAGACCCCACAGTCTTTAACAACCTCAAGCTTGCTTAAAACTCTTAGCTGTAATTCCCTATAAAATAGTACTTCCAACACCCAATGGCACAGGATATACATTACCATTCCAAGTGGAAGGAAAGGGAGCATAGTAAGAAAATATTGTACCAAAGAAAAACCAAAAACCAGCTGGGCATGCTCCAACCCTACCACTCCAAGTCTGATGTCAAAGTGCTCTTCAGATCTCCAGGACCTTTCCATTTTGTTGCCTGCACCACACCTCTTTATTTTGGGCTGGTTCCACTTCCTGTTAACAGCTCTCCTCAACAGGTATCCCATGACTCTGGCATCTTCAATATCTTGGGGACTCCAAGGCCATCCAGGCTTCACCTTCACAGCTTCACACAATGGCCTCTCTAGGCTTCCATGTAGGGACACTCCTGACTCATGCTTTGCCTCAGCAGCTTTCTTTAATCACAGAGGGAGATTCTATAACCCCTTTCTTCTATCCTGACTTTAAAGCCAGAATTATGTGTCCAAAGCTGCCAAGTTGTGCTGCTTGCTGGGACTGGAATATAGCTCACTAATTCAATTACATCTTCACCAGCTTTCTATTTTTTGATGGTTTCCTTCACTACTGAAGCTTATTCTGGAACTTGGTATGTAGATCAGGCTGGCCTTGAACTCAGAAACCTGACTGACTCTGCCTTCCCAGTGCTGAGATTAAAGGCATGCACCACCCATCCTCTCACTCCACCCCCCATTTTTAAGCTTTTCCTTAATTCCTTTTCACAAGTTGGAAGCTTGCCTGGGTGGGATCTTGCTCCAAGATCTTTATTACACTCTGTTCCTTTTAACATCGGGGCATGTTTATCTTTAATCTGTTTATCTCCTTGAACACAGGATTTAGCTCCAATCTACTTCCAGTTGCCCCTTTTCTCTACATTTTCTGTTTTTCCTTGCTCAGCTTATTCCTTTCCATTATGGATCTGCATAAGAGTGAACACCAATAACCACACGACAGAGTCAGTAGTAGGCTGTTTGCGCTTTCCTAGGTCACTGTAATTAATCCAAACTCTTCAATTTAGCCTCGGGCAGATTTTCTGGACAAGGGCACAAAGCAGCCACATTCTTTGCCAAACTTTCACAAGAACAGTCTCTAGGTCACATTCTCATATTCTTCTCTTCTGAAACCTCTTAAGCCAGGCTCCCACAGTTAAAATCACCCTCAGCACCATTGTCTTCCATGTTCCTACTAGGATGGCCCATAAAGCCTTGCTTAAAGTATCCAACTGTTTTTCTAACCCAAAGTCTCAAAATCCATCCGCATTCCTCCAGAAAAAAAGTATGGTCAGGCCTATCACAGCAATACCCCAGTCCCTGGCACCAACTTCTGACTTAGGTAGGATTTCTATTGCTTAGAAGAGACACCATGACCATGGAAACTCTATAAAGGAAAACATTCAACTGTGGCTGGTTTAGAGTTCAGAGGTTTAGTCCATTGTCACTATTGTGGGAAGCATGTGGCATGCAGATAGCAGATATGAGAAGCCCTTTTTTGAGTTGTTGGTCAGGGATGTCCAAGAGACTCCCAAAATATATAGCCTATTACTAGTGCTCTTGGTTGCCACAGCCTAGAGGAACAAGGTAAGGGCCTATTGACAAAAACACCATGCTCTTCAGACTTAGGGCCCAAGGAACTGGAACTGACCTAAATGCCTGCTCCTTGAGGACTCGCTTTTATGGTAAAAGAAGATGCTATGCAAACTTACAAAGGAAGGAAGCAACCAACACTCCTACCCAGCTATGACCTTTGAACCACAACAATGACCAAATAGGCAAGGTGACCTTAACAGTACAGTAGTGGCACACATATTTTGGCAGTCATCAGTAATTCTCTAATTGTACTTAAGATCTGCTCACCAAGAGGGAAACCATGCTAGCTACTGGAAACCCCACCAACTACCCAGGGCTAGTGAAGTCATGAATCCTAGAAGGGAACCTAAACCACTACTTTACTAGGCTAGCATGATCCCTAGCTATACTCTAGATATTTTCCCTTGTATCTACAGATAACTCTGGTCCTCATCAAGGGAACTTCTCTTTGCAATAAACAGAGACAGTTACAGAAAACAACAACCAATCACAATGCAGAGTTGTGGAGTGCAGTCCCATTAGATACATCTACAACACACTCCCAAACCTAAGGCTCAGGGAACATTGAAGAGGGAGAAAGCAACATCATAAAAGCCAGAATATCAGGGAGTTTGCTGTGAGATGGTATCTCCTGGTAATAACAGAAATTATCCCCATAAAATCTCACCAACGTGACCACCTAAACACAAGCTGACCAAGGAGGACTCGAGTAAATATGCTACACTGGACAGGGAAAGACCCATGAGTCTTCAACACTATACAAAGACGTACAGGCAACCAAGGAATTCTTAGAGAGGGATAAAGAGTCATTCCCAGGGAATAATATACCAACTGGTTATCCAGTACCAAATGCAATTGGTTATCCAATACCAAATGTTCAACCCTGAAAACATATATATGAGTAATGCTCTACAGACAGAACAGGTTATATTTAGGAAGATACATGTATATGTATATGCATATACACATGTAACAACAATTATTGGGGGGAAAAAGGCTATACATTTGAAATATACTAAGTAGCGGCAACCTGACATGAGTGCTCAGAACCAAACACGGGTCCTCTGAAGGAGCAGCAAGCCCCCTTAACCACTGAGCAATCTCTCCAGTAAGTTTGTGTTTTACACCACCAGAATTGTCATTATTTGATACAGAAACAACAGCAGTCTTGAGCCATGGATATATCAGCATCCTAACTGTGCATGCAGAATGTGAGACCAGAACTGTACCTCGTTCTTCATTATACATTATACAACTCAAATCCAAGCCCAGCGTTGTCTGCTGGTATATACTTTACATTTACACTTTTCAAAGATGAGGGTTTGTTTGAGTTGGTTGGTTGATCTCTGGGACAGAATATTCTTACTTAATAGAGTACATGTTAAGGAGCATCCTGATGGACCTCACACCGGGAAGGGGGCTGTCAAGTCAGTAAAATCTATGGAGGATTAGGTATAGGAAATTAATCCTAATATAGGTATTAGGATTAGGTATTTGGGAAAGTCGCTTAAGGACACTTTCTACAGCCATTGGGGTTTATTTAACAAGGAGAGAAGTTTAGGAAACAAATTCAAGGTCTTAAGGGAAGAAAGACACCTCAAGCCTCCTCTCTTTCACTCTGATAACACAAACACAATGAGCCTGAAATGTTGGAGGCTTCAGAGCTCAGGTGTCAGAGCTCTTTTTTCCTCAATCCTTCACTGCTGCTCCCACTGTCTGCCAATCTCGCAGCTGTAGGTCAAAAGCAGTCATTCCCCCATCATCTCTTCCTCTGCCCTTGACCCCAAAAGCTGTTGTGAAGAAGCATGGCGCCTCTTTGTTTTCCAGGAACGGAGAGTAAAAAAGCATCTGCAAGAAGCCCCTTCACTCATGTTCAAGGCATGAAGGAAGGTAGCCTATGCTGAATGTGCGATGAGTGTCTGGAGAAGCCCATGGTGTTGGCATTGCTGCCTTTGGGAGTGAAGAAGCCCAAACAGAAGTGTAACAGCCTTCAATGTTTGAAAGTGTTGACTGATTCTCATAAATAGGTCTCTGGGCTCTGTGGAGCCTGGCCTCTTGTAAAATTGCTGAAAGATGCATGCAATAAACCCAGTCTAAACACTTCTTGACAAGTCTTAGCCATTTGCCCCTGAGTTTGTTTTATTTATTTGTTTGTTTATTTATTTATTTATTTATTTATTTATTTATTTATTACTGTGGTTGCATTTTGGTATTCTTATAATAAACTTTTCTAAAAACAACTAAGATAGTCTCTCACTGAACTCAAAGCTAGATTGGAAGCCAGCAAGCCCCAGAGATCCACTTGCCTGCAGAGCTGGTGTTAGGAGTGTATGTGGCCATGTTGGGATATTTATGTTGATGCTGGAGATTTGAACTCAAACCTTCACACTAGTATAACAAATGCTCTGACCTATCTCCCCAGCCCAGGTAAGGATTTTCTGTTTGTTTTTTGGATGGTTTTATGTTTTCCAGTCTGGCTTAAAATTCATTTTGTAGCAGAGGATGACCCAAATTCTGATACTTCTGCTCCCAGCAGGGATTACTGGTGTGCACCACCAAACCCAGTTAATGCAGTGCTGGAGATCAAACAGGGCTTTGTTCATACTAGACATGCGCTCTGCAGATGAACTGCGTTCTAACCCTCTGCCCCTTTATTTTCTTTTTCTCCCTGCCCCCATTCAGCAAAAAGGTTTGTTGTTGTTGTTGTTGTTGTTGTTGTTGTTGTTGCTCATTCTTCACCCTAACGCTCTCCCAATGGAGCTATTTCAGCCCCGCTATTGTTGCTCATTCTTAAAGTTTACTTCCAATGATTTGTCTGTCTCGTAACACAGTTTCATCAGCTTCCTTAGCTTGAATTCTCATCCAGGCCTCCCGGTCTCCATGAGTAAAACTTTTTTTAAAGTGCTTTCATTTAAGTATTGTTTGAAAGGACACAAGTGATTCCTTTAATAAATATTAAATGATTGAACTGCATATATCTAAACAATAACCATTTAATTGTATAGACATGTATGTGTGCTGTAGTTATCTTTGTTTTATTATAGAAGGCAACATTGATCTGCCATGGCCTAATTTGCCAGAAAAACTATAACTGATAAGTTGTTCACTGGGGTAGTTATATGCAGTCCCTATAGATGGTCCTTTGGGTAAGGTCATGACCAACTTTCATTTCTCAGTCAAGAAAGACAGAATCAGGGAGATGTCTCAGGGGTTAATGCCCTTGTTATATAAGCAAGAGAAAAGTTTAGATGCCCAGACTCTACATAAATTCTGAGTAGGTGATGTGAGTCCCTTATTAATTCCAGCCTCAGAAAGTAGAAACAAGAGCTCCCCGCAAAGCAAGCTGCTTAGGGAAACTAGCCCTATTGGTGAGCTCTGGGTTTGATTGAGAGCCCCTGCCTCAATGAATACAGTGGAAAGGCAATGGAAAAAAACTCCCCACATCAATCTTGGACCTCAACACACACTCTCACATACAAATGTGTGCATCTGCACACATTGATACTCCCACAGAAATAAACACTCATATACAACTGTGCACAACACACATACACATGCACTTACAAAGAAGAAAGGCAAAACAAATTAAAAGAAAAATGACAGCTCTGTTGCATGAGCCTGCCTCCAGTGACATCTGATGGCCATGTGGTGTCAAGCTTTCCTGTGAAGATCCCATTGGGTGCTGGGCTCTGTAGATAGCAGTAAAACGTCTACACTAGGTTTGACAGGAATATCAGTACATCAGCATGGAAGGAGACAGAGCTGGGCTCTCTAGGTGTCTCTGTCTCTATGGAGACCAACCTTCCAAGCCTCATTTGATGCATGCACCTGCTAACAGCATCATGGAGCAAGGGGAATAAATTCCTGCGTTCTGACAGTACCTTGGATGATGTGGAAAAGCCGGGTGTTGTCAGCATACCTAGGCTCCGTCCCTCCAGCTGAGAATAGCCTTGTGGTGTGACCATTCTTCTAAACTGGGGATGATGTGCCAAAAGGCGGTCCTAGCAGTGTGACCTGGACATAGCATACCATATCACACAAGACTGGGAAGTTTCCCAGGCTGCCTCAGAGAGCTCACTACCTCTGAAAAGCTTAGCTAGAACCCCATAAGATCTGGTTCTAAGGAGCTCTGGGACACTGTGAAAGAGTTTATATAACTAAGGAGTAATGGCTAATCATATTTTGGTGGGGCCCATTTGCCCAGTTCCCCAACTGTACCTCTTCAAGGCTCAAAGCAATGGAGTAGGCATTGTGGAAGAAAGGCTAAGTGGTGTCATGGTACCTGGAGCAGAGGGTCCCACCACGTTTCCCTTATACAACAGTGTCCTGTCTCAAAGACCTTGTGGTCCCAGACCTCAGGAGCTCCATACCTAATGGAAGAGCTATTGCCTTTAGATTTTCCCCAGTAGGAGGCTCAGGCTCCATGCTAGAGGCTGGGAGTTCTGCTTTCTGCTCTGCCTCTCAACTGGGGCCCCAAACGGTGACTATGTGCTTCATTCAACACATTGAAGAGTCTCATGGGAACCACATGTTCTTTTCTCAAGACCCACTTCACCACCACCAAACTAAAAGGACCAATGTGCTTCAACTTCCAGCTATTCGATGCTTACATCATGTATGACAATCTCTTATGAACTAAAAACTCTGAGAGTTACAGACAGCTTCAATAAGTAAGACAATACGGATAAATTTGTTAGTGTCTGTTAGTCAAGAGTGAACAATAGATAAAAATTTCTATGAAACATGAACTGAATAGAGAAAAATAACAGAAATTATGTCTGTGGTTATGGGAAGGCCAGGAATAGTGAAGCAGGAGCAGCCAGCAGGATTGGAAACACAAGAAAGCCCATGGGATTAGACAGAATCAGTCCCAGTGAAGAGCCAGGTATTACAGCGGGACGAACTCCTGCAAAAGAGAACTTAGGGCTATGACCTTATTACACGCTCTCAATCAAGTCTCTTTTTTTTTTTTTTACCTATTGGATTTTCCTGATTCTCATGGCTAGGGTGGGATATCAGACCTACTCTGGAGAAGGAAGTTGGGGGATCTCTAACACTCACATGTTTTTCAGGTTAGGACAGAAGTCACAGCACAGGGCTTTTCTGGGGGGATGAAACCCAAGTCAATGACCTGAAATGGCACACGGGCCAGATTTTTCCAGACACACCACTGAAATGACAATGGTTATGTGTGATGTTTGTCAGAACCCACACGTGTGGAGTGATGTAGGGTGTAGGGCTGTTCAGGACCAGGAATTGAATGACAATACATAGTCAACAAAGACCCGGACAATCCTACAGGAACCCTGGGAACTGGGATGATGCTGCAGAGCAGCTTTGAAGTGGTGCAAGGACCAGGGCCCTTTAATTCCTTCCACTGACTTAGCATCAGATGCATAGGGTCCCCTGAGGTGGATTTAGAGGATTTCTAAGTCTTTATGTCCAGCTTCATCCCACAGTTCTCCACTTCCCCTAGGAGGTAGTCTCTTGCTGTCAGCATCTCCTTGATCAATCCCTTGCAGCCTAACATCTTTCATAGCCTGGCAGAGGAAGTCTGCCAACTCTAAACAGGTGTGCATGGCCTTGTTCATGAATGACAGGGCTAATTTAGCCCTATAAAGGATACCCAGGTTGCCTCCAGAGTGGGTCAGGTGTCGCTGGCTTTTTATCAAGACTAGAATTGGAAGCCCTTTGGGTGCTAAAGTCAAGGATGCTGCCATAAATCCTATACTCAGCAGAATGAAACTATGGCTTTTCTTGGGGGTTGGTTGTGGAGGAGGGATATAAGTGCCCTTTCTTCTTTTCATAAAGTGGACAAGGTTGTGAGTGCTACAAAAAGAAAAAGAAAAAAAGAAAAAAAAGAAAGAAGAGGAGGAGGAGGAGGAGGAGGAGGAGGAGGAGGAGGAGGAGGAGAAAGATAAAAAAGCAGAAGCCTTCCTGTGAAAATACCAATTCCAGGCTGAAGAGATAGCTCAGTGGTTAACTTCACATTGGGCAGCTCACAAATGCCTGTAACTCTACATCCAGGGGATCCAGCTCCCTCTTCTGGTTTCTGAAGACATCTACACTCATGTGCACATGAGCACACACACATGTAAAAATTTTAAAATAAAATATCAATTCACATATACTAAGGGCATTTATTGAGATAAATCTCTCACTCAGAGAGTGAAAGACTCTGGCTTGGAACTTTGAAAGGGTGACAAGACAAAGCCAAAACTACTCTAAGGTTGGGCTCCTAGTACTTTGATGAGAGAAAGCCCATGTAGGGCTTGCCTTGGGGAGGGGTTCAAGATGTGGTAGACAGTCCTTATGATCCATCCTTCCTGGTTCTCTTACCCTCATCTAAGTCTCTCCCCTTGATTGTGCTGTGCACTCAAATGAATAGGTTTGGTTTTTTTTTTAAGATTTATTTATTTATTATATGTAAGTACACTGTAGCTGTCTTCAGACACCCCAGAAGAGGGCATCAGATCTCATTACAGATGGTTGTGAGCCACCATGTGGTTGCTGGGATTTGAACTCACGACCTTCAGTAGAGCAGTCAGTGCTCTTAACTACTGAGCCATCTCTCCAGCCCAAATGAATAGTTTTGAATAATAACGTATCAGTAGTAACATATCATGACTATATCACAAAAGAACTCTGATTCCATTCCACTGACCCTGAAGGAAACCAGGCGCCATGTTTCAAGCTGTCCCATTGAAGGATACAAATAGCAGTGAACTGAGGAGACCAACTACAGCCACCCAGTGGGGAACTTAGCATCTAAGATCTAAGTGGTCTTGGGAGTGGATCCTGCCTTGTTGGGGCCACCAGATGAGTCTGCTAAAAACATATGGTCTTAGGAAGAGGAAAAAGGAGTTGTGTCAGGAATTCCACGTGCTTTTTCTTGACCTTGAGTCCATCCTGTGAGGTAGATGACAGTACTTCCACTGTGGGGACACAAGAAGGTTAAAACTTGCTAAATGTCACATGACAATTTAATGGAATAGAGAAATGAAGGATTCAGGACTGACAGACATTGAGGCCTTCACCTCTGGCTATTATAGAGAAGACCCATGCTTGTTTTCCATATTTCTACTGGTACTCTGTAGACAGATGTTCAATTATCAGTAACTATATGAGGTCAGTTATAAGGATACTAGTACACTAAGCCAAATGTCCCCTGGGTGGAGAACTGTTCTGTGGTGCCTTGAGATCCTCTATAGTGTCTATAACACACACATGGGGCCAAATCCTCCTGGAACAAAATCACCTAATGAGTGAGTTTTCAATAAAATAGCTGAATCTGATGCTACTGGGGGCCAAGGCCCACTTCTAAGAACTTAATTTGTTGTAAATCCACTTAACTAGCCCTATGAGGAAGGCAGTGTTATAATCATCTAATTGAGATGTGGAGAAACTGAGGCACAATAAAGAGCAGAGTCTGAAAGTCTGGTTCCCCAAGATCCCCAGAAGAATTCTTCTGGGTCTATCAGTTAGAATGTTAGAGTTCCCAGGGCAGCCTGAGACTTAACAGGCCTCGATCCATCTGAATTTAACCCAGACACCAGCACCCCCCACATTTGATATATAGATATAGATATAGATCTGATATGTTTATGGAACTCTTGAATCTCAGTTCCTAACACAGCTTTTCTGCCTGACACCAGCTTCACCAGCTCCTGAGATGCTCATGCCTGCACCTCAGCATTCCCTGCACCCCAGCCCTTGCCTAAGTCTGTCCCCCTGGCCTACCTCACAGCTCAATACCCAAGTACCTGAGTGTCTGCCCACTGACACACTGCTCCCAGGGTGTAGCCAGCTACAAAGACAATGCCACATCTGCAAGACATAGTGCTCAAAAAGGCAGGGCAGACTTGTTTAAGGCTGAAAATGGTGTCTATCCTAGGGACAGTGTCTAAAGACACACTGCTCCTAGCAAAGGAAAGTGGCAATACAGAAACAAGAAGAGCGCTGCAGTTTTAAGAGATTAAGAGATCGTGCATGCAAATGAACACGCAAAGCCAGCCACTTAGACCAGGGACACTACCAGCTATAGTGGGAAGGTAACGGAAGCTGTAGCACATCTCCAAGGCATGATGAAAAAAAAACCAGATCTGCCCATGGCTATGCACAGACTTGAGCTGATAAAGAGGTCAGAACATAGATCTGACGGAATTGCTACAGCTTTACAGTGGTCTAAGGTGAGGATTGTGGGGTGCAGAGAGGAGAGGTGTTAGAGTCAGCTTCAAGTCCAAGCTTTTTCCTCAGACCATCATAAAACAATCAGGAAGACCATGGGCTATTTGAGGCAGCCACCAGAAAGGCTGAATGTAGTGAGGGATGAAGGGACAGGCCAAAAATGCTCAAAGCAGCAGTTTCAAGCAATCTCATTTCACTTCGATCTCCCATCTGTAGTGATTATAAAAATATAGTTCCAAAATTGCCTGTAGCATCTCAGGAGTGCAGTCTGCAGACTGACACCTGCATACCAGTGAGCATGTGGAAGGGCATTCTGGAATAGGGGAGAAGAGGACTCTGGGAGCATGGAGAATGATCACTGAAGGAGACCCATTGAAGGTGAGGACTCCCAGACTAGCCAGGGCAGAAAATGACTCAGCTGAACTGTCCAGAGGGGGTCAGTGACATGCTTAATTTAAGGTCCCACAGCTTGGGCCAGGTCTGGAACTCCACTTTCTAAGTCAGGGTTATGAGCAATGGGAGTCTCAAGAGAATGTCCTCAAAGGGCCGTGGAATAGAGGTCTGTGGCCACAGGAGGGGAAATAAGGGAAGAATAAGCAGCAATGGATAAAGTTCAGGCAGGAATTCTCTCTAGAGAAAAAATACCTAATGATTCTTTCCCTTTAGCTTAGAGAAAGCAATCAGAAGAGAGACTGTCCTGGCAGGAAGGAAGACGTTAACATCCACCACACTGCTCGTCGCCATGTCCCAGCAGCTGAGCTCAATTTTAAGTGTATGGGCTTTTCCTCTGCTTGTGTGTATATGTGCCTTGTGTGTGCCTGGTGCCCACAGAGGCCAGAAAGGAGGAGTTGGATCCCCTGGAACTGGAGTTTAGTGATAGCTGTGATTCCCCACTGTGGGTGGTGGGAACAGAACCCTGGGCCTCTGCAAGAGCAGCAAGCGCTCCTAACCACTGAACCATTTCTCCAGCCCTGTTTAACCCTTGCAGGCTCAAGAAATAGCAAGAAGCAGACCCCTGTTTCAGCTGATTGCTCTAAAGCCTCTTTAGCCTGCCCTTGTACTCCTGGCTCTCCGATTTCTGCATCTGCGGTCCAGCTTTGACATTTCCTCTGCCTTTTCTGATTAGACACAGAGCCTTCCTCTTGAACCCTGGCTCTCCGCTTGCTCCATATTACTTTAGCATCTCCTGCTGTCAGGTTCTAGCTTTAGATGTGTGTGAGGTCCATATGCCAGCCTAGTCCAAGATATTCTCAAATAAAACACAAAAATAATTAGACATTTTGTCTTGAACCCTATGATGGTTAGAGCTCTGACTGTTGACTTGACACAGCCCAGACTTGCCTGGGAAGGGAATTTTAATGGATTACCTAGATCTGGTTGGCATGTTTTGGGGGGTGTCTTGGTTGAGTTGGTTGAGCTGGGGGGGTGACCCTACTATTAGGAATACTATCCCTTGGGCAGGGATCCTGAACTGTGTGGGATTGTAGAGATCAATCTGAGCCAAACACGCAAGCAAGCGACCACGCGTGCACTCCTCTCTGCTCTTGACTGTGGATGATGGTGATGACTGCAGCTTCAAGTTCCTGCCACCTCAGCTTCCCTGCAGTGAACTACAGCCTGCAAGTGTGAGCTAAAATAGGTCTTTTCTCTACCCCACCCTGCCCCCCTCCCCGGTTTCTTTTTGTCAGAGTGTTTTGTCACAGCAACAAAAAAATGAAACTAAGACAAACCCCAAACCTGGAGAAAATGAAGCTATGGCAACTCTCTTTGCCTTTCTTTTGGGAATTCGAGCTGTGGGACAAAAAACAAACAAACAAACAAACATAAAATAAATAACCACAGAGTCTGCTTCAACTAGCAAAATAAGCGGGAGGGAAGCAAATGATTCCTAGCTGGGAAGGAAAAGGGTTAGCTCCGCATCATTGTAACCACAAAACTGTGAGATGCAACCTAAGGGAGGAAGGATGTATTTTGACTCACAACTTCTGAGAGTTTGATCCACAGCCACTGGGCTCTGTTTCAGGACCTCCAGTGTGGCAGAACACAATGGTGGTAGAAGTATGTGGCACAGAACGGCTCTCCACATCATGGTAGACAGAAAGTAGCCAGAGACAGCATGCCCCAGGGACCCACCAGCAGGGAACCAATCCTCATATGTCCTAAATCTCCTACCACCCCCATCCCCCAGATGGCAGCACGGGCTGGGATACATGAGGCTGAGGAAGACATTACAGATTCAGATTTTACACCATTGCCTCAAAGTCCCAGCCTTGCTGCTGCTCCTACATGCATTGGGGTGTGGTTTGTGTGTGGGAAGAAATGATCATATCAATACTCCCAGTTTCTTAGCTACACCATTGCACTCTTATGGACTGTAGGGGAGCGAGAACTTAGATTTGTCAGGGTGCTTGGGTTGTTAGGGACAAAGTTCAGTTGAAATTAGTCAAAATGAAATGGGCACTTTATCTCCTTTATATTTTATATCACCTAGAAGCCTAGAATGAATTTCATTCAGGCATGGCCAGAACCAGGCCCTCATGGAACCAGCAAGGCTCTGCCACTTTCTCCCCATTGTTTTCCTCCTGGTATCTATCTAGGTGAAAACTTCCCTTGGCAAGCTACCTCTTCCAACTGTAGGGAGAGAAACTGCCAGCAGACTCCAGTCATCCTCCTGAGAGACAATCATCCCAAAGAAGCAAAGACTCTCCTGTTGATCCTGAATGACTGCATGCGCCCCACAGACTGATGACATCATCAGAGAGATGAGGGATTTTCAGTTGTGACATCAATGTTCCTGTTGGGGTAGAGACAGATATGTAGAAAAACAGCAACAACTAGGCCACATTGCATGGGGGTTGGGGGGAGAGAGGTGGTTCAGTAAAGGAAGGGATGTTGAGCAAACATAAACATTCTATAGGAGCTTCCCTATTTCCCACTTGTCTGGGGATAGAGAAATTTCTCTCTTCCTGTGGTTGTTTGAATAAGAATTGCCATCCCCCCCACACACACATACCTACCCCTAGCCCCACCATAGGCTCATATATTTGAACACTAGGTCATCAAGGAGTGGCACTACTTGGGAGGGATCAGGAGGCGTGGCTTTGCTGGAATAGATGTGGCCTTGTTGGAGGAAGTATATCCTAGGGGTGGGATTTGAGGTTTCAAAAGCCTAAGCCAAGCCCAGCACTTCAGCTCTTCCTGCTGCCTGCAGATCCAGATGGAGAACTCTCAGCTAACTCTTCAGCGCCAGCCATGTCTGTCTGCATGCTACCTTGCTCCCTGTCATGACAGATTTTATACTCTAAAACTGTAAGCAAGCCCCACTTAGAATGCTTTCTTTTCTTTCTTTTGTAAGAGTTGCCATGGTTATGGTGTCCTTTCAC
This sequence comes from Mus pahari, assembly GCF_900095145.1. Classification (NCBI taxonomy): domain Eukaryota; kingdom Metazoa; phylum Chordata; class Mammalia; order Rodentia; family Muridae; genus Mus; species Mus pahari. The sequence goes on along the minus strand of NC_034590.1, from coordinate 81,173,019 downwards.
AGCACTAGAACAGTGACCAAGACACCACCTACAGTTATGCAGTTTCTCTGTGAATCATACAAACTTTCCTGACTACCTGTGGTAAAGATCACTTGGCCTATGCAAAGATCCACTCTAAGATCCCCTTTCTTCCAACTCAGCAGTTTGACAATAAGCCCCAATTCCTAGTGGTCCAAGAACATCGGTTAGCCTCTTCTTTCTATCACTGGCATTCAGAACTTGGGCCACTATAAACAGGTATGCTTATGTGTCAGGGTTAAATCTTCTTGTAACCCTAAGTAACCTCGTTAACACAGTAAACCTCTCTTCCAGCCTGCAGGTAGGCGTACGGTACCTGTGGGAGTAAGGCGTGGGACCCTTCTGCCTTATTACTTACTTCACTGTTCATGTAAGATAGCAGACCACACTAAACCCCCCTTTGAAACTGGTGGAATCCCAGGTGTTATCTTGGGTGTGTCACACATGAACACATCTTTCCCCAGGTGACCCTTTCCATTTCTTCTCAGGTCTTGTAGATTGAGGCTGACCCACAAGTCACTTTCTACTTCATGTCTAAAACCAACACCATGAGCAGAGAAAGGCAGAAGATCACACTCCTTGACTCTATCTCACACATTCAGCCTGGAGATCTAAACTATGTGACTTCCATGCCACATCTGAGAATGGTCCCTAGAGCCTCTGCCTGCAGCCCTGCCTTCCTGGGGGTTGGATACCTTTCCAGTGATGGGCCAAACAGCAAGCAGCTACCACTAACAGAGCTCCAATGCTCATTCATTTATTTGCTTTGTGTGGTGGTGGTGTGTGTGTGTGTGTGTGTGTGTGTGTGTGTGAGAGAGAGAGAGAGAGAGAGAGAGAGAGAGAGAGAGAGAGAGAGAGAGAGAGAGAGATCCCGCTATGTCTTAAACACTGTTTAAATCCAAGGATCCAATAGTACAAAACAATGTACTGACATCTCTTTCCTCCTACAGATTACCATTTAGTCTGAAACATAAGTGGTAAATAAACGGATGTATTTTAACACCAGCCATAGTAAGTTTTAGGAAGAAAATTCAAGTTACAGAGATGAAAGTGGCTCTTTGAAGCATGCTTGTCTGGGAAGGATGTTCTAGAGAGACAGCGTCTGGGCAGAAAGCTGCCATGTGGGAAAGATCAAGGCAGGCGGGTGTGACAGAGAAGACTGTCCCAGGAAGAGGAGTACACTGGAGCCTCAAGAGGGCCAAGCATACCAGCCCTGGAAGGAAGGACAGCCATGAATCTATTGTGGCTCCAGCTCATGGAGTCAGTGATGAGCAAGCAACAGAGGTTCTTGTAGGTCACCACGAAATCTCCAGTCCATGGTGATGGGAAATCAGGTCAATAGCCATGTCTGAAAGATCCTTTGAGGCTTTTCTGGACCCCAGGTGCAGAAGAAAACAGGTTGGAAACCTATGAGCTCACACTAGAATTTACATGTAAACTAGAAATTGAAGGATGGCCAGATGTTGGTTGAGGTAAAGAAAGCATCAAGATAGGATATATCCAAAGACAAAGACTGGCACCAGAGCACAGAAGTCCCATAGATGACTGACCATTCATCCAGTTGACGTTTGGAGAGTGTTGGAGGATGCCCTGACCAAGCAGAGCGTGAGGAAAAAGCCCAGGTTAGAAGGAGAAAGATGTTGGAGAAATTCCCAACCTGGTTTCCTTGAAACATCCCCACTTCTCCAAGGATCACGTCAGCCCACACTGACATCCTCCTCTTCCAGCTGCATTGTGAATCAGCACTGCTTAGAGAGGCTCATGGCTCATTACCCTTCTCTTCCCCACCTTGAATCCAGGCAGCTGCTTTGGGTACCATCAAAATACCCTTTCTCCTAATAAAGCAAATTCCCCATCTAACCCAGAGAAACGGGATGTTAATAATTTCTGAACTGTCATAGCCAGGAAGTTAAGAACACCAACGTAAAAGATAGAGGATGAGGTAGGTGACTTAGTAAAAAGAAGGCAGAGCTTGTGAACTCCTGCCTCTTGGGAGTCTGACAGATTCACTGCAACTTTGTCGTGCTATGCAAGACACACTGTGGAAGAAACTCAGCAATTAAAATAAGAAATGAGAGTCTCTTAATCGGTTATTGTTCCCAGAGCCCTAAAAATGATGGAGAGGTGGCCAGCCACTTCCACGGGGTGCACCCAAAAGTAATTACCAGGATACTTTGCAGATTATTGAGTAAGTCTCTGGAACCGACACATTGATTTATGTAAGACCTGGAGATTTTGAGAGATTTGAGAGAATATTAAGAATCAATCAATATTTTAATTTATTTCAGAGTCCCAGAGACGTCCACCCTGTAGAAAACTGCTGAGAGGAAACCGTGACCTTTGAAATATGGCTGCCAGGCGCCTCTGTGAAAAGCCTGTTTGACAGTCACCACAGGGAAGGACTTCTCTGTGCTGGAACATTCTTTTTCTTCAAGGCATCAATCATGAGTTTCAAAAGTCAAGGGGGAGGGGGAGCACCAGGATGAGTGTGTTTCAGGACCTGTCAGATGAGTGTACAGCACTCAGCCATCCCCAAAGAGTCCCTGGGTTCTAAAGAAAGGAACTGAAGGGCTCTCTGCTTCTCAGAGTTCACTATGATCTGAGAGCATCCACTAGGGCTAGCTCCTGACAGTACCTTTGGAGACTATGTAGCTCCCTCTTCCCTAGGAAGCTAGGCTCCCTGGACCACACTCTCTCCTTGCTATCTCCAGAACTTAGAACTCCTGAGTACCACCTCTCAGAGGATGCTGGTTTATCATTACTTTATTAACTGCTATGACATAATGAAATATAAAGAAGGAAGATTCACTCTGGCTTCCAGTGTGAGGTACAGTCCTTCATGGAGGGAAAGCACAGCAGCAGGAGCTTGAAGGAGCTGATCTTACCCACAGTCAGGAAGCAGAGAGAGATAAATGCTGGTGCTCAGCACACTTTCTCTTTTTTTTTTTTTTTTTTTTTTTTTTTTTTTTTTTTTTTTTTTTTTTTTTTTTTTTTTTTTTTTTTTTTTTTTTTTTTGCTTTTTCAAGACAGGGTTTCTCTGTGTAGCCCTGGCTGTCCTGGAACTCACCTTGTAGACCAGGCTGGCCTTGAACTCAGAAATCTGCCTGCCTCTGCCTCCCAAATGCTGGGATTAAAGGCGTACTTTCTCCTTTTATGCAGCCCAGAACTCTGCCCCTCACACACAAAGGATAGCACTGCCCACATTTTAGGTGGATCTGCTCATCACGGTTAACCTAAATTAGAAACTCCCTCTTTCGCATGCCCAGAAGCAATCTCTTCCATTATTCTGTTTTGTTAAGTTCAGGACCCCTCCCATTCAGCCCCATGATCTGTAACCCCAATAGAATTCCATCTCCCAACATGGAAGAGTTAAAGTTCCTACAATTTCACAGTTGGGGCAGAGGGGGATGCCTTCAAACCATAGCAACGTGGAAACAACTGGCTGAATAAATGAATGGCCAAATAAACAATTCAAGAAAAGGGTGTTCATTTGTGAGAATATTTTAAGGTCATATGGCATGTTGGAGTCATCAAACACAGGAACAATAGGGGGCTGTCTATTCCTACAGAGTCAAGAGAAGAATTTAGAGGCATTTTGCTAATTCACAGGAAAGGAAGAAATGTTCTGACTTCACACTCCACCCCTCCTTGTGTCTCCTCCCTATGTCTTCCCTCAGCCAAAGACAACCAGAAGCCAGCTGCCAGGAAAGCCCTTTACAGGGTGGAAGCAGCAGAAAGTGATCAAACAATGATACCCTGCCGGAGTTGCCGGAGAGGGCTCCAGCTATTCTGTCTACTTCAGCACAGGCCCAGTTGTTAGGCTCAGCCCATCATGTCAGTGGCTCTTACAAGGGGAAAGCTCTGCGTGCCCCTCCTGCCCCAGGAACTTATGGGTGATATCAGATGACATTTGCATTTTCACAACTGGATCAGGGATGATGTTACTGGAACATAGTGAGACAAGGCCAATGACATCATTAGACCCTCAAATGCAGAAGGCAGGGCTTACAACAAAGAACCAGTCCGTTCAGAATGTGAATAACATCACAGCTAAGAACTCCTCATCTAACAAAGTTTCTGAGGACCTGGTCTCAAGCTGACTTCTCCAGCTGGGTTTCCTTGGGCTGAGTAAGTAGCATCCTGCTGTCTGACTCAGAAGTATCCGCCAGAAAGTGACCAGTGTCCTGACTTCTTGAGTTCCTTTGGGAAGGAACTATGTCAAGGGAGAGACCCATCTGCTGCTCACTCTCTCTCCTCATCAACAGTGATATCCCCAGGGTAGCCTGAGCAGTGGAGGGCAGACCACAGAGTGTTGCTCAAGCCATGGGCAATTTGCTTCATCCTACAGGCCAGAGCTCCCGCTGGACTCCCTGCCTTCAACTCCCTGGATCATCGGCACCAGCTCGTGTCTCTCCCTTTTCAGTTTTATATCCACACCATACAGACATTTGGTAAGAGTGAATTGAGCCTTACCATCTGTCTCTTTTGCTTCTATTATGTTTGTAACAAAAAGAAGGAAATTAAAATCCAAATTACAAGTATTGTGCCAAGATGTTCCTGAATGAGCCTGCACCTGGGGGATGGGGTGGACCTGCAAGCAGAGATGATATGAGTCCCATCATGGCTCCTGCAATTGTCTGGGAAGCAGGACTGTAGTCCCTGCTGATAGATGAGGAGACTGAGGCTCGTTGAGGGCCAATTCAGAGTCCAAGTGTGTGTCCCCAACAATTAGTCATCCAGGGTCATAAGCCATGCACTGAGCTGTCACCTCCAAGGTACAGACCAATGGTGCTTCCTATGTTCTGCTGTTGTGACATTATTTAATTCCCATTGGGGTTTTGGTGCCATTCTAGTTTTGTTTTTGATGCTGTAATTAAAACATTCTAGCCAAAAGAAACTTAGGAGAAGAAAAGATTTATTGGTTTACACTTCCAGGTCTTCTCTGAGAAAAGTCAGAAACTCAAGCAGAAACTTGAAGCAGATGCCCGTAGGGGAATGCTGCTTGCTAGGTTATTAGAGGATCACTTAGCTAGCTTTCTTATGTACAAGCAAGGACCACCCATCCAGGGAATGGTGCTGCCCACAGTGGATGGGGCTTTCTTGCATCAATTAATGCTTAAGACAATCTTCCACAAGCCAGTCTGATCTGGGAAGTCTCTCAATTGGGACTCCCTTCTCAAGGGGCTCTAGGCTGCATCAAGCTGGCAGTTAAAGCTGACTAGGATAGACATCCTACTGAAAACTATTGAGCTTAGGAAACTGGTCCTTCAGAGCCATCTTCTCTCTGTCACACCTTGGGATTTTATCATTTGAGAAAGGAAGCTCTGTTCCTATATTTATGCCACAAACATCCACTAGGACAAGACCATGTGCCAGTTGGCTAGATCTGTGATGGCCTGAGTCCATTTGCTGAGCAGGTAAGAAGGTCTTGTATATGGGACCTTTGAGGCCAGACTGTGGAACCTAGCACTCAGAGGCCCATCTCTTGCTATGCCCTTTACCTTGGCTTGGGCAGGCATGGTGACGGGAGCAGCTGGCAGTAGGAGCATGCAGCATGGTTTGTTCACATGTTGGTGGACTGGAAAGCAGAGACCTCTGGCAGGAACTAGAAATGGATATCACCTTCAAGGTCAACTCTTAGTGACCTACTTCTGCTATCTAAGCCTGGGTCCCAAAGATTCCTCCCCAAACAGCACCAATAACCAGGATATAAGTTTTCAAATACATGAGCCCCTGGGGGACATTTCACAACCAAACCATAAAGATATAACATCCAGTGTCTTAGCCATCCCTCATTGAGGCCTGATGTCAGTGTTCTCCAAGAAATAGATCCCCCGAGATTATGCTGGTGTCTGTATAAAGCCAGAAACAAAAAGCAGAGCTGATGTCATGGTTCAAGTCCAAAGGCATCTGCCAGCATTGTCCCTCTACCGAGGAGGTCGGTTTTGTTCTTTTAAAGTCTTTAGTTGATTGGATGAGGCCCACATAAATTATAAAAGGTGGCTTGCTTTACTCAAAATCTCAAACTTTAAGTTACATCTCTTCTAAAATATCTTCCAATAAAAGCATCCAGACTAAAAATCCGGGCACCATGATCTGACCATGCTCACACATGAAATTAACTATTACAAATTGCCAGTCCCTCTCTGCCATATCATCTAAAGAGAGAACGGCCTTATTCTCCCCTCCCCAGCTGTTATCACTACCTTGGGGAAGGGACCTGCCTATCTTGTGGCTTCTGGGTACTTTCTAAGCCTGGTGAGTTTCATTTATTTCCTTCACTGTGTTTCTCTCCAGGGAGAAATGTTCCAAGGCAAAGAGAATAGATACATGGCATAAGGTCATGTTGACCAGTGCTATATTGACTAAAAGTCAAAAGTATTTTGGAAAAATTCTACTGCTATGTAGCCAGTGACAAGAAAGAACATAAAACAGTGCCAGGGGTTTATAATAATAAAGGGACAAGACCAAGCTAGGCTGTGAGATACATGAGTCACAGTAAATCAAGTAGCTTCCATCCCAAGCAAGATAATGTAGGGAGATGGGGTGGAATGGGAAATGGGGATTCCTACCCAGAGGTGGGAGGAGGGGAAAGAGGTTTCCTACCCGCAACCATCTACTGGATGAATGCCCTCCTTTCATTTTCCTAAGTCTCCTTCCATGGTTATCATTGTTCCTGGTCCCTCCCAGTCATAAACAAATTTAGGGTGTCATTTAACCAGCATTGTCAATAGAAGAAATCCATTAGAAGTTAAGAAACTACAATAAGGGCTACATATGAGAAATCTAAAACCTTGAGCAATTATGTAATGTGTTAAAGCACCTACCCTGACCCTGACAAAGAGAAAGCACTGGAATTTGAACCCAGGATTCTGAGATGTCACATTGACCAGTAGATTGTCTGTAATACTTTAAGGATCAACATGAGTTTTGAGCATAACACTATGTGCCACATAAATATTACACTGATCACAACAGAAAAGAATATGTTGCTGGAAGATGCTATGATGAGTTCAACAATTGAAGGTCACTCTGGGATCACTGAACCCTCCATGGAAGACTCACAGAAGTAAAATAAGAGACACCAGCTGGGGCTCAGCCAGAAGCTATACGTAGCACAACCAACACAGCTTAGTTTCCCAGTGAGTGCTTCTGGTGGTGAAGTGGATGAGCAATTAATCACAGGCAGGATTGTCTGCACCATACCTGACACTTGGTGAGGGACTGGGCAGAGGTATTAAGGGTTTGGAGACAGCAACTTTAGAAGGCATCTCAGCCTTAGTTGTCACAAGGAAAAGGCAAGAGTTTCATTTGAGACCCCATGCCATTCAAACAAAACAACACAAAGTTCTGGTAGGAAACAGGTGGCTAGACAGTGTTGTCATTCCATGATGGTGGCTCACAGGGAAATCTAGAGGGGTGCTAGTGTAAGAGCTGTCAATCAACTACAGGCCTGGAGGCCAGCTTGGATTAGAAGGTTGACTCCCCTGTGTGTCCTGGTAAATTACTACAATTATAACTTTCAAGAGCCCCAAACCATGCAGGGATTTTCAATGAAGTAATTTATTCAGGAGACAAAAAAAAAAAAAAAAACAAATCTTGATTCACTTAGTCATGTTTTTCCTGAGTTCTAGAGGAAAATAAAAATGTTGTCTACATTTAGCAGTTCATTCTAGGTCCTTCCCCTGCCTCCACATCAGACTCACTGTTTTCTTCGTATTTGTTCCACTTCTATGAACAACACGAGGGAGCCTCTGGGGAAAGAGGAGAGCTACACACCTCACAGTTGGCCATCGATTTCCCCTCCTAAGGCCTGAGACCTTAGCAAGACAGTAGTAGGCATCTCTCTGCCTCTGCTTCCTCATCTGTAAAATTAAACATTTACATTTTGATTGTTCTTTGAGGAACCAAAACTCTATGAACTGTAAACATATACAGACATGATTGGGAATTATACATAAGGCTTTCTAAGGATGTGAGTCATGACCCTAGCACTCACACTCTATTCTGTAATGGGCTATTCTCCTCTAGACCCCACGTTCCCAGAATAATGACTCTGATTCTCAAATTATATTTACAAATACCTAGGCCATAAGCTTTGGCTATTCCCTGGCTATTTCATAAATAAATATCTATTTATTCTACCATGTGGCAGGGTACCTCTGCTCAGGCTCCATGCATGTTTGTCCTTCTTCCTATTCAGAGGGAACCAATCCTCCTCTGCCTGCCTTCATCCCAGAATCCTTGCTCCTATTGGATGTCCCACCTTCTATTTTCTGCCTCAACTACAGGCCAATAAGCTTTAATTGACAGGTTTTGCATCCATATGATACACAAAAGGTTTTCTCTACACTGTTCTCCACTTGAGCTTCAGTATAAAACTATAGAACTCAAATTTTGTGACATTGTGAAATAGAACATCTATACAGGAAAATACCCCAAACCAAAAATGTACAACAGAAAGAAAAATCTAGAAACCTATGATGAGTCACAGCAGGACACCAAGAAATTGACATACAGGTAAGATTTTAAGTCAAGGATCAGAAATCATAACAGCACAGGAAATATTCTATTTAGGTGATTTGGCCTCGTTAGCAATTATCTAACTATAACTTTATACCATAAGCTGAGTGAGTTATAAACAGAAGTACATTGCTCGGGGATCTGGAGGCTAGGAAGTCCAAAATCAACATACCAGCCAATTTGGTGTCCAAGGAGAACTCATCCCCTGACTTATGAGTGAAATCTTCTTGCTAGCTACATCATCTTACCGTCGCCATAGCAACACACCTGGGGATAACATTTTTAAAGTTTACTTAGGCTCATGGTTTTGTAGGGTGCTGTCCTAGTTGGGTTTCTATTCCTGTGATAAAAGACCATAACAAAAGCAGCTTTGTGGAGGAATGTGTTTTTTTATATCTTACAGGTCAGAGCCATCATCTCGGGCGCTCAAGCAGGGGCACTGGTGGGAAACTTAAAGTGGAGCTGCTTACTGGCTTGCTCTCATAGCTTGCTCAGACTCCTCTCTCATACCCAAATCCACATCTCAGGGTTATCACTATCCCACAATGGCCTGGGCCCTCCAAGTCAACCCATTAACCAAGAAAATGTCAAATAGCCATGCCCATAGGCCAGCCTGATAAAGCGAACTGGTGGTGGAGGTTCCTTTTTCTTAGACTCAAGCTTCTGTTAAGTTAATGTAAAAAACTAACCAACACAACCCATAATTGATTGGTCTCATTGTTTGTGGAATGTTGAGGCAGCACAGCGTAGCACGAGTGGATTGTAGAGCAGAACCACTTACATCATGAGTGTGTTAGTCGGGGTTCTCTAGAGTCACAGAACTTAGGCACTGGCTCGATTAAGGGAATTTATTGTAATGACTTACAGTTCAACTAACCCAACAATGGGCAGCTGTGAGTGGGAAGTCTAAAAGTCTAGTAGTTGCTCAGTCCGTGAGGCAAGTTGTTTCACCTAGTCTTCTGTATAAGCTGGGATCCTGAAGAGGTAGGTTCCAGCAGATGAGCTGGCAAGTGCAAGCAGGCTAAGAAGAGTGAATCTTCCTTCTTCCACTGTCCTTATGTAGGTTTCAGCAGAAGGTGTGGCCCAGATTAAAGGTGTGTACCACTACACCTGGATCTGGAACTTGCTTTGTCCCAGGCTGATCTTGAACTCAGAGATCCGCTTACCTCAGTCTCCTGAGATTAAAGGCATGTACTACCTTGGCTGGGCCTAAACTTTTCCTGGCCAAGATGCCTCAAGGTCCAGGTCAGAAGCCTGTATCTTCCAGCCTTGAGGTCTAGGCCACAGCTGTGCCCTCCGTTTCTGGATTGTAGTTCATTCTAGATGTAGTCAAGTTGACAACCAGGAATAGCCATCACAATGAGCCTAGAGCAAGGTGAGAAACAAAAGAGGCAAGGCCAGAGGACTAGAGAAATGGCTCCATGGTTTGGACTGCATACTGCTCATCCAGGGATCAGGGTTCAGTTACCCACACTCACATAGTGGCTCCTGTACTTCCAGGAAATACTGCATATCTATCTCTATCTCTATCTATCTATATATGGGTATGGGTGTGTGTGTGTATATGTGTGTGTGTGTATACATATATATATATACACACACATATCTATATGCCTACAATACAAATAAGTAGGCATAAATCCTTTAAAAAAATTTTAAAGAGAAGACATAGCTAGAGTCCCTCAGTCCCTTTGAGGGCGTGTACCCAATGATTAAAGACTTCTCACAAAGCCCCACTTCTCACAGGGCAGGAAGGACTAACTAGGTCTCTGGGTCCTCTTAAACAGGGGTCCTGCTCCATGGCCTAATGAGCTCTCTAAAGTCCCACCATATAATGTCACATTGGTGACTATGTTTCAGTGGATGAATATGAGAAGAACCATCTGTCACTGTGAAAGTAGCAATGGGCAGCAATACAACATAAACCAGGTGTGCTGGCTCATACCACCACATCTTAGCATTTAGAAGACAGACAGACATGTGTTCAACATCAGCCCGATTTATATAACAGGCTTCAGGCCAGCCACAGCAACACAGTAAAACCCAGTCTCAAAAAAGGAAAAGGAAATGGATGGAGAGATGGCGCAGTATTAAGAGTGTATAATGCTAATGGAAAGGACCTAAGTTTAGTTCTCAGTACCACATTGCTCATAACCACCAATAAGTCTAGCCTCGAGGAAAGATCCAATTCTGTCTTCTGAAGTCTGCATGCACCAGTATACATCACACACACACACACACACACACACACTCACAAAATATATGCACACACATACAAACTCACAAGAATATACACACACGCACTCACAAAATATATGCACACACATACAAACTCACAAGAATACACACACACGCACATACATGTACTCATATGTATGCACTCACAAGACATACACACACATGCACACTTGCACGTGCGCGCACACACACACACACACACATACAGGCTGTGATTATTGACTCTTAATTTAGGTGGCTATCAACCCTCCAATGCCTCGTCAAGTTCTCTCCTCAAAAAGGGCAAACTTACCCTTGCCGACTACTTCTATATTTTCCCTCTAGCTTTACCACCTAAGCATACATCTCTAAGCATGAGGATTTTGCCTACTTGTTTCACTTAATAGAAGTTGAATCTTATCGAGTATCTACTCTTTTAGTCTGCCTTCCGACCAAACACTTACCAGCGCATCACTCTAGCTCATTAAGCTTTGCTGTTGAGGCACATATGTTTTCCTACCCCAGGACCATCATGAATAATGCAGTTACAAGTTTCTCGTGCAAATCTCCCAGCACACATGGGCATGGGTTTTCTGTGATCTGCTCAGATGCTTTATTTTCATGGTGGATTTGAAATCCTCTAAGAGTTGCCAAGACACATCTCTGGGCATGTCTGTTAGGGAATTCCAGATAAGACAAACTGAGGAAGAAAGTGAGTGCCACCATCCCCAAGGCTGGGAAAAGGAAAGCTGTGGATATGCCACATGCTGCCATGCCCTTCGCCCTGCTTCCTGTGTGCCTTGGTGAAATGGCCATGCATGCCCTCCCTGCAGTCATGGACAGAACTCTCTGAAGCTGCAGGAAAATGAGCCTTTCTCCCTTAAGTTATTTGTGCCAAGTATTCTGTCAGGACAATAGTAGGAAAAAAGTAGCTGAGACCGGTATCTAGGGAAGGGATTTGGGGCTGCAGGGGATGTAGTTTTATAAAGGACACTGACAAGTCTCTTTCCAGAGAAGTGAGGTTTTTCATTTTGGCCAGCAATATATTAGGAGAGCTTCAGATGGTGTATAACCACCCCAATAATTGTTAGCCAGCTTTCAAATTTTTCCCATTCTTGTGAATGTGGTGGTAACTCTGGGTTTGGGTTTATATGCCCCAATTAGTGCTGGGGTCAAACACCTTTCTATGCATTTACGGTTCACTGGGGTAGTTTTTTTTGTGAAGTGTCATTCAGGACTTCTACCTCTTTTTGTTCCACTTTGCTCTTTGTTCGAGTGTGTGTGTGTGTGTGTGTGTGTGTGTGTGTGTGTGTGTGTGTGTGTGTGTGTGTGTGTGTGTGTCAGTGATGTTTTATGCAACCCCAGGTCTCTGGGGTTTCCAGCCTAAATTCCCCCATAGGCTCAGGTATGTAAACACTTGGTCTCCTGTTGGTTGTTCTATTTGGGGGAAATTGCAAGAGGTGCAGCTTTGCTGAAAGAAATATGTCATTAGGATTGGGCTTTGAGAGTTTGTTGCTTCACCCCAATTCTAATTTTCTCTCTCTGCTTTATGTTAGAGGTTGAAGACATGGTTGCTTGGCTTCCTAAACATGCCACATGACTCTCACCTGCTTCCCTACCATGATGGACTCCTGTACTTCTGGAACTAACTGTAAAACAAACAAACGCTTTCTTCCATAAGTTGCTTTTGATCCTGTTATTTATCACAGAAACTGAAAATTAACTTATACAGCTGTTTAACCTTTCCTCAGGCAACTGTACCCCAAAGATACATCAATCTTCAGCTTTCCTGGATTTATTTCTCTAGATTATTACACACCCAACTTAGACCTAAATATTAAAGCTATGGCATATATATGTGGTATGTGTTACAAATATTTTCCTTTTGTGTTTGGATTATACTAACTGTATATTTTGCTATTAAAACAAGTTGTATGGGCTAGGGATGTAGTTCAGTTGGGTAGAATGTTTGCCTAACATGAACAAAGGTGTGGTATCAATCCTCAGCACTGCATAAGCTGAGCATGATAACATGTACCCATAAGAGATAGAGAAAGAAAGATCATCCTCAGCTATATAGCAAGTTCAAGGGTAGCCACACACACATGTTTGATTAAGATAATTTTTGTAAGCAACTCATAAGTATTTTATTGCATCTGGATATAGAATCCTAATTTGAAAATATTTATATTAATATTCTCAAGACTCTAACCATATTTTCTTCTAGCACTTCCATAGTTTGATTTTTGTCCTTTTACATATCTGATCCATTTTCAATTTTTTCCTGTGTACAGTAAAAGGCAGGGATGTCAGCTATGCTTCTGCAGCTTGTGACTTCCCTAAAGCACTTTTAAGGGGATAGTCTTACTGGGTATAGAATTCTAGATCTGCACTTATTTTCTTTTTGTATTTTAAATCTACATGACATTGCTTCAGATTCCCATTGTTTCTCTCAGGAAGTCAACAATCTGGTGGCTGTATCTCAGAAGAAATTTGTCTCTTCTGGCCACTCTGACTTTTTCTATTTGTCTGTTTTCATTCTTTATTAAGACATCTTCCTATTTCTGGACTTCTTTTCTTTAATCGTAGGTTTTAATGCAATTCTTACAACTAAAAAATTTTTCATCAGTTATGCCCTCCTTTGCTTTTCCTATTTCTTAACCTCATTTACATATTTCCATCCTTTTCTATCTCTTGTCTCATTCTTTGTGTTTTCCTTCCAGCTGTATTCAACTGTCTGGTTTTCTCCTCTGCAATGTCTTGTCAACTGAGATATTCATTTCCCTTGTTGTATTTTTCCCTCATAGAATCCCACTTAGTTTCTATTTACAGCTCCCAGATATCTGCCAATATCCTCAATTTTTATCATCTTGATTTTTCTGTGTTTTCTCCTATTGTTGGTAGTCCTGGAGATTGAACCTAGGGCCTCACATATGCCAGACAAGCACTTTGCCATCAATCAACCGCCCCATCCCCTGGTCTCTTCAAGAACATAATAGATGTAGTTATTTTAAAGTCTTTTCTAATAATATCACTCTCTGAATGCCTGTAGGATTATTACTGTTATCAATTATTTCTTCAGTTACATTTCTAGTACTAAAGTGGAAGAATGAAGGACTTTTGAATTCTTTTTATTAAAGATCCCCTCTGGCAGGCTTAAATGAAATTTCTACTGGGGCCAGGTCCATAAACAGAAACCAGTAAATTAAACCAATATAAGATAATAGGAATGGGTAGGACTGTGGCTAACATATCCCATTCAAGGGCCTTCAAATTGAAAAGTGGTAAATTCTTTTCAGCTAAATAAAATGTAGCTATGAATTCAATTTGCTTTCCCAATGCCAGACACTTGTGGTCCTTCCATATGATTGATGTATGTCTGCCCTTCGGGACTTCCATTTATTCACAATATAAGGTAGACCATAAATAATGACTGTGAAATCTTGATACTTAATAACAGCTTATTTATAAAATGTCTATTACAGGATTAGACTCTCTAAAGGCTTCAGATGCCTTAATTTCACATCTCACTGTTGCATAGACACTTCTCATAATCTGTCTTATAGATGAAAACAAAGCACTATGAGATAATGGGCTGCCATAGATCCCTCCACTGTCCACAGCAGAGCTGGATTCATACCAGACTGGTCTGTCTCCAGAGCCAGCGCAAAGTCAGAGCACTGAAGTACACAGAAGAAGAACCCCAGAGGCTCAACAATCAGGAGCTCCTTTTTCTTTTGTGTGTATGTACGTTGGGGGGCACCTATGGCTGTGTAAAAAGAGTGCCCATGGTGTACACACCCGTGCACTCAGAGACCAGAGGAAGAATTAGGTGTCCTGCTCTGTCATTCTGCCATTCCCTTCAGACAGGATCTCTCAGTAAGTGTAGCACTCCCTGTTGTTCCTATGCTGACTGGCTGACAAGCAGCAGTCACCCTCCTGTCTAT
>NC_034590.1:81154259-81158171 GCF_900095145.1 Mus pahari | reverse complement strand
GAGAGAGAGAGAGAGAGAGAGAGAGAGAGAGAGAGAGAGATGAGACTATGCCTGGCTTTCTTAAGTGAGTTCTGTGGCTTGAACTCAGTTTCTCATCTTTATACAATTACTTTTACTCTCTGAGTCATCTCTTTAGCCCCTAAACATCTTAAGTTTTACTTTTTTCAGGAATCATGAAATCCAGAGACAGAAAGAACTATGGTTTTAAGCCAGTCACAGTGTGTTCAACCCCATGGTAGCACAGGCAGGTAGAACTCTATGTGTTTGAGGCTGTCTCAGTCTTTGTAGAGAGCTCAGGCTAGCCAGAGCTACACAGTGAGACAATGTCTCAAAACCATTGTTGTTGCTGCTGCTGCTACTGTTGTTGTTTTAGATGGGTGTGTTGTGGCTCATATCTGGGGTCCCAGATACTAGGAGAGTGAGACAGGAGGATCATTTGAACTCATGAGCATTTATGACAATCTCATTTAACAATGAGAAAGAGAGAAACATGGAGCGAGAGAGAGAAAGAAGAGTGGGGGGAAAGGAAGGATTGGAGGAAGACAAACAGAAATGTGCTGTTTCGTGGGTACTCTGGGGCCCTCTTTTCCTTAAATACTGCTATGCTGTCATCCTTCCTGTTACAAACAGGGATGCATTTGAATTGAAGGCTGATTCAATTACTAAATATATAATTGTTATCTTCATAAACTATATTTTGACATTTAATATGCCAAACCTGATCTTTTTATGAGTGAACCAAGTTATCCATAATACATTTTTATGTCACACAGCTATCAAGATGGATTCAGATTTATGGAGTGCTAAAAAAGTAACTATACCATAAATTTCAATTTTCCCTAAAATTGCCTTTTATAAATGAAACAGAAAAAGTTATATTCCTGTCAATGTCTTCTCTCCGGTAGATTAAGAATTCCTGAAAAGTTGAAATTGATCAAAGATTGAGGGTCCTGGGCAACCCTAAACAGGTCCATTGCAAAGTTTTATCTGCAGTCCTTCTTGGGGCTATGGAATTATCCATGCACACGTGGAATTCGGGGAAGATTGAGCTACTAACAAATGATTTTAGAAATGGAGCCTTGGGTCCACACCTGAATCTCAGTAGTATGTAGTCTCAGAGTCAGAAGTCACTGGTGGTGGGATGACCAAGAGGAACCATTAGCTTCCCTGTGGCCAAGCTGTGCTGGGAGCAAGAGATGGTTGGAACACGCACTCTGCTAAGCCCTCTGGTGCTTCAAGCCTTCCTGGCCTCTGGGAACTCCCACCTGGGCTGTTGGGTGTTTCAGGAGGGTCCGTAGCAGATCCAGTGGAACCAGGGAGTGAGGGACACTTAGGAGCCCAGCGAGGAAGGGAGATCACATACTGAGGAGATAGATCAGTGGACCAAACTAAGAATGGTGGCTTTGGTTGTCATACCAGAAGTCTCAGCAGGTTTGGAGTGCTGAGGAAGAGACAGAGATGGAGAGAGATGAATGAGGTCCTAGAAACCAATCAAATGGTCAAAACTCTACCCAGGTGCATTTCAGAATCTGTAAGAAAAAAAATTCAAAAATGTAAAAAGATCAGAGCACACTACCACCCTGCAGTTTTAAATGCGGGTAGTGTACTGTACCTCAAAGGTCTGTGTTCAAGGCTTGATCATCAGGTTGGTGAGAGCAGTAGGTCTTTAGGAGATCAGACCTGATGCAAAGTTGTTAGGTCATTGATTGTTGGCTGTTCCTGGAGTGTGTTATAGAACAGCCTCTTCCTTTTCCTCTGTTTACTCCCTGGCTCACAGTAGGCATGGCTCACAGTAGGTGGCTTGTACCTGGCACTCCTCCCCTCTGTCACCTCTAACAGAGGTCCAAAGAACTGGAGCCATCTGATCCTGTACTAGAACCTTCACAAGCCACAATAAGCCTTTTCTCTTTATAAATTAATTATCATCAATATTTTGTTAACAATTGACAGAAACCTAATATATAGCCACAGTTCAAACTTAAATAGAAACAGACCCAAACCTGTAACTATTTAAGAAGTAAGAGACAATTGAAGAAAAGAGTGTGTACCAATTGCAGTTTCAGTAACCATTTCTCTCCCTCCCTGCCTCTCTCCCTTCCTCCTTCCCTCCCTTCCTCCCTCCCTCTCCCTCCTTTTCTCCCTTCCTTCCACTCCTTCCCTTCCTCCCTTCTTTCCTTCCTACCTACCCATTTCAAGCTTCACATGATTATTTTTGTAGCTTCCCTGTCTTCCCTGCAGCCATCTGCTGTGTGTGTGGGTGGGTGGGGAGGTTAGTTCTGAGCACTGTTCCCCAATTCCTGTGGGTAGACTCTCTTTGGGTGACACTTCCTGTTAGTTTGGCATCCTGACCAATGAATTTCAAAGGAGCATCAGGAGAATAAAGTTTGACAATGGTTCCTTAGAAAAGCTCCTTTCTTACACCTAAAAATTGTCAGAAACACGAGGAGGAAGTCTCTGAGATGGGCCTCCAGTCCAGGGGATAGCAAAGCTGGCACGAACTGTCCCTTCTTTTGTATTACCACCTGTATCCTGAGCTTCTGAGCTCATGCCACATTCGTCCCTTAAGCACTGCTTACAGAGTTCTAGGCTTTCTCTGTCCATGTCCTCTAAAAATCTTCCAAATTTCTCCCACAAACCAGTTCCAGAGATTTCTTCTAAACCACAGGCTCCAGTAGTCATGGCAATGACCCTGCTTCCTCGGTATTAGCAGACTTTTCTCACTGACAAAATGTCTGAGCAAAACAACTTAAAGGGCAAAAGGTTTGTTTGTGTCCATTGTCTCAGAAGTGTCAGCCATTCACCCAGGGAAGACAACAGCTCGCCCTGTGGTAGCCGGAAAGCAGACAGAACTAATGCCTGTACTATACCGCATCGCTTCTTATGGCTGAGGGAGATGAAACTGTCTATTCATTAGAAGGAGAACATTGGTCATTTTTAACTTTCTGGCAATTAGGAACCATATCTCAATAAACTTGCATATACATGTCTGTGTGTGGATACATCTTCATGTCAGTGCAGAATGTACCTAGAACTGCCATTTCTGGGTTGTACAACTCTGTGTTTGACCTTAAGCACTAACAAACAGTTTTCTGAAGTGGCTGCGTTGTTTCACATTCTCCACAGCTCTGTCGACATGTTATTATGACTTTTTTTTTTAAACTATAGTCATCTTAATGTGTGAAATATCCTATCACAGTTCTGATTTGCATTTCCCTGGTGGCCTGAACCTGTTAGTGATCACAATCCTGTACTGCAGTCCTAGCAGAAGAGGAGATATTCTAAAGAGAGACCCCTGGCCCCCTCCATTTGGCTATTTTTTTTTAACTTGCAAAGTTGCTGAGTCTAATAGGCACTCAAGAATTAGAGCTGGGCTGAGGAGCTGGCCCAGCAATGATGAGCACCTGCTGCTCTGTCAGAAGACTCAGTCTCAGCCCCCATTGCCTGCATCAGGCAGCTCACAACTGCCTACAACTCCAGTTTCCAGAGGTCAGGTGCCCTGCTCTGGCTCCCTGGGACAAAGACATGCATGGTATATAAACAGACAGACAATCACACATATATACATATTTTTAATGCATCTTTAAAAAAAAAAAAACTTTAACTTGAGCTCAAGTAGACCTCCAAGGAAAAGCTACAAAAGGCTTGGACTCCATCCTACAGAAGAGAGGGTCGGCATAACAAAGAACTCTCTGGTCCTGGGGTGGAGGGGATTCTTACCTCTCATGGGACCCGTTTCTTTCTTTCTTTTTTTTTAAAAAATTTATTTATTTTTTATTAGATATTTTCTTTATTTACATTTCAACTGCTATCCCAAAAGTTCCCTATACCCCCCCCCCGCCCCTGCTCCCCTACCCACCCACTCCCACTTCTTGGCCCTGGCCTTCCCCTGTGCTGGGTCATATAAAGTTTGCA
>NC_034590.1:81151851-81154217 GCF_900095145.1 Mus pahari | reverse complement strand
GGGTCATATAAAGTTTGCAAGACCAAGGGGCCTCTCTTCCCAACAGAGAATCTTTAAAAACTATTTCTTTGACCAGAGAGAAATTTGAGGGGGGGGAGAGAGAGAGAGAGAGAGAGAGAGAGAGAGAGAGAGAGAGAGAGAGAGAGAGAGAGAGAGAGCTGTCTCTTAACATGAGGTCACCTTCTCCCCGGAAAGGACCAGTTATCCCGTCTCATAGCTGAACTCAAAGAGATTTTGTCCTGATTTACGGTTTTTCTATGAACTATAAAATGGCCATGGGTATGGTGGGAAGGGAAGGAAATGACTTCTCTCTGCTCAAATTTGGCTTATTCAAATTAAAAATAAAATCATTTTCCTTTATCCATTTTCATGTCCTATTTTTTTTTCAAATACAGGGAAAATCAGGTGGCAGGCTATGAACTCCCTGCCTAGTGCACGCAGAGCAGCCTTTCAGGTTTGCTGGCAAATTTTGTATATAAGCATATTTGCTTTGAATAAATGTCTATTCATGCTCATGGTCCATTTTTAACTGTATTGTTTGCCATTTTATTGTTGAGCCCTTTATGTAGTCTAGACACAAGTGACATATTGAATGTGTGATGTGCAAGCACTTCCCCTCGCTCTATGAGCTGTCGCTTTGCTTTATTGATAGTATCCTTTGAAATACAAAGGATTTTAGTTTTGAGTCCAGCATTTTTTTTCTTTCCTTTGTTGCTTAGGCTTTTGATGGCATATCTAAGAATCCATTGCCTAACCCAAGGTCACAAAAATTTTTATCTGGGTTTAATAATTTAAACTGATATATCTATGATATTTTATGTATGAAGCATAAAAATCTGTAATAGTTAAAATTATCCGATGTATAACAAGGGTATGGGGAGACATTTTAGTTGGTAAAGTGCTTGCTGTACAAGCACAGGGGTCATGAGAGAAACCCCCAGAACCCACGTTAAAAAATTTTGGAGTAAGGACCATTTAATAAAAGTCCCAATACCAGGCATAAAAAGTCTCCTTTTTGAGTTGTGGTCAGAGTATCCAAAAGACTCCCAAAACACTGCAAGCTATTGTTGTTGCCCTTGGTTGCCCCCAGAAATTAACCATAAATCCCTATGGCCAAAGACACACACACTTTAAACAAAGGGCCCAGAGGCCCCTGAGTTGGAACTGATCTGAAAGTGTTCTCCCTGAGACCTGCTTTCATGGGACCAGGCAAGCTTCCAAAGGAGGAAAGCAACCAATAGCTCTGACACACACAAATCACCACAGTGACCAGCAGAACCTAAGGGTGTTGTAGTGCATACCTTGGCAGCAACTAACATCTCTCTAATTGCACTAGGATCTTCTCTGCAAGGGATAGACTATGCCTGGTCTTGGAAACCTAGCCAACTACCCAGGGTTGGTGAAGACATTCATCTTAGAGGTGAACCTACAAGCACCTCTTTCCTAAACCAGTGTAATTCCTCACTACATTCTAAATCTCCTCCCTTGTACCCACAGATAAGTGTAGTCCTCATCTCTCAATAAGAAACCTTGTCTTTGCAACATATGGAGACCATAGCAGAAACCACAACTAATCAAAATGCAGAGCTGTGAAAGACAGTCTTAACAACTCCCACACCTAAGGCTCAGGAAACATTTAAGGAAATGGGGTGGAAAAATTATAAGGGCCAGAGGATCCTAAAGTTTGCTGTGAGATTGTATCTCCTAGGAATGTCAAGAGCTACATCCATATGGTCTCACCAACATGACTGACTAAGCATGAGCTGAGTGAGGACAATAACCTTGTTAACTATTGTTAACTACTGTTAACTATTGCTAACATGAGCAGGGAAAGACTCAGGCTTCAACTCTATACAAAGAACTACAAGCAACTGTAAAGAATGCTGAGAAGAAAAGAGGCAGTCTTCCCCAGGGAAGAGCACACTGATTGGTTATCCAATACCAAATGGTCAGCACTGAAAATCGCATTCTATAGACTGCAGGTTGTACTTATGTGTTTAGTAATATATATGTATATGTGAATGCATATATGCATGTATATAACAATTCATTTAAGGGAGGTCATGAATTTGAAAGAGAGCAAGAAGGGTGTTTGGAAGGAAGAACAGGAGAAATTATGTCATTATATTATAATCTCAAAAAACAAATAGCTGCCTGGGGCGGTAGCCTGGGGTGGTAGTCCACACGTGTAATTCTAACACTGCAAAGATGGGGACAGATGGATCTCTGGGGCTCACTGGTCATGCAACCTAGCCTACTTGGTAAGATGCAAGCCATAGAAAGACATCTCAAAAAACAAGGTGACACAGAAGTAGATGCTCACAGTCAGCTATTGGATGGAACACAGGGCCCCCAATGGAGGAGCT
>NC_034590.1:81130265-81151506 GCF_900095145.1 Mus pahari | reverse complement strand
ATAGGGAACTTTTGGGATAGCAGTTGAAATGTAAATAAAGAAAATAATAAAATAAATAAATAAATAAATAACAAGGTGACAACCCCCAAGTAACAATAGCTGAGCTTGCCCTCTGACCTTCATACACATGCAGCCTAACCCACAAGCTTGCATCCACCTACACACTAACACAAAAGTTCAGAAACTGTTAATATATTCCCTACTATTAACCTGGTCCATACAAGAGCATTAGAAAAGATTACTATTATTGTCCCTATTTCATAGCTGGATAACATGAGGCTCAAAGAAGTTACACAACACTTCAAATAACTATTTGTACCAAACAGTAGAATTTTAATCCAGACAGTGGTGCTCAGAATCCATGCAAATGACAAGGCTTTCTCTTCAGCCATCCAACCAGTGGCTTAAGTAGGTGCTAAAGAACCAGATCTCCCAACTAGTGTGTTGTCAGTTGAGTAAGTTTGGTCCAACACAGCACCATCCTCCATACCCAGATATAGACATTTCCCTCAGATCAGCTAGCCGTGCTTTTAATACAAAAGTGCAGCTAAGCCTCTCAAGTAGCAAGATAAAAACAGAAACATACGTTAGGTGTCTATTTTCAAAAGTATTGTAGGAAAATCTTTATGCCCACATGAATGTCACTGGACACTTATAACCTGACAGAATAACTAAAGTAGAAAGCTCAGATAACAAAAGAAGAAATGGGTGAGTTGGACTAATTTGAAGTTACAGCCTTGTGTGCATCAAAAGACACCAGAAAAGACAGTGAAAAGCAGCCCATGGAATAAGAAATCATTTCAGAACAGACAGCTAGCTAGGTTCACATCTAGAATATATAAAGAACACCTGTAACTTAACATAGAAAGACAACCAACCTAATTTGAAGATGGGCAAAGGACTTACAGACAATTCTTTGAAGAGACCAAGAAACATCCCAAAAGATGATCAGTATCACTGTTAAAGGAATGCAAGTCATCACAATGAAATCACAGCACTCCACGAGGCAGAGACAAGCAGATCTCTGTGAGTTTGAGGTTAACCTGGTCTATACAGTGAAGTTCAGGTCAACCAGTGCTATAGAATGAGAATATGAGAACCTGTCAGAGAGAGAAAGAGAGAGAGAGAGAGAGAGAGAGAGAGAGAGAGAGAGAGAGAGAGAGAGAGGAAGATGATACTCAATCTGTTGGGATGGTTACTATTTAAAAATAGAAATGGTGAAAGAGATGTGGAAATTTTGACAATTCTATCAGGTATTCACAGAAATTAAAATAATGCATCCTTGTAAAACAGCATGCTGCAGGGGAATGCCAAGGCCAAGAAGTGGGAGTGGGTGGGTAGGGGAGCAGGGGTGGGGGGGGAGGGTATAGATAACTTTCGGGATAGCATTTGAAATGTAAATAAAGAAAATATCTAACAAATGAAAAAAACAGTGTGTTGGTTCTTCACAATATCAAAATCATAATTATCATATGATACAAAATTCTGAGAATTGTAAGCAGGATGCCAAAGAGATGTCTGTACAGCCAAGTTCACTGAGTAAGTAAATGAAGGAATTAATCAAAGTGTCCATCAACAGATGGTGCAGACACAAAAGGAAGAATAGAATTTAACCAATTCCAAGATGAAGAGATGGCCCCACAGTTAACTTGCCTCTTAAGCCTGATGACCATGTCCCTAGAACTCATGATAGAAGGTGAAAATTAACTCTCCAGAAGTTGTTCTCTGATCTCCAAATGTGTGCAGTGGCACCCATACACCTATTCTCATGTACATACACAATACACACAGACATACAATAATAATAGTGAGAGGACAGTCTGATATATGCCCTACAACACAGATGAACCTTGTGGACCTTATACAATGAAATAAGACAGTCTCTCTCTCTCTCTCTCTCTCTCTCTCTCTCTCTCTCTCTCTCTCTCTCTCTCTCACACACACACACACACACACACACACACACACAGGACAATGTCAATATGCTGTGAGAAGTAACTATAGTAAAAACTTAGAAAATAGCAGAGTGATGGCTGCCAGAGGCACCACCAGCACTCACCTCTCCCAACTTTCTGACTGCAGATACAATGTGGACAACTGCCTCACACCCCAGGCTCCATGCCTTCCCCACAATGATGGACTTGCCCTCAAATCATGAGCAAGAACAAGGCCTTCCTCTCATAAGTAGCTTCTGTTGGGGATTTTATGACAGCCATGGAACAAGTAACTTATGGCCAATAAATTTTCTAACACATGCATTTACCACAATGAATTGTTTTCCCTTAGATAAATAGATGATTGTTAGGTAGTAGGTAGGTAGGTAATCGATAGATAGATAGATAGATAGATAGATAGATAGATAGATAGATAGATAGATAGATAGATAGATAGATAAGAGAGAGATAGGAAAGAGAGATAGGAAGGAGAGAGAGAGAAAGAGAGAGAGAGAAAGAGAGAGAGAGACAGAGACTCTCAACCTGCAGTAAACATTTGAGATAGGACAAAGAACCTCTCAGTAGTCTTTGGATACAGCAGCAGGCTTCCCTTTTGAGGAGGCTGGACCATAACTGAGGCATTTTGGCTTACGAAGTATATCACCAAAGTTTGGGCCACAGCTGAACTCCTCAACTCATCAAAGGAATAGACTCTGCCAAGCCAGTTCTTTCCCACCTGGCCTCTCTCACACTGGTGCTCAATGTCTCCAACTCAGTGTTGGACAAACATTGAAAGACTTGTTTGCAGAAGTGGCATCAAATTATCGGTCTACTGGCATGGCCACATGTCCCCATCCAGCTCCAGGATCTGCTGAAGCCAAGGGCTCTCCAGCCAATCTCACTAATTAGTAAGAGTTAAGCTTTTCCTTGTGTCCACAAACAGTATGGATTGTGGGATTTCTGCTTAGCTGATCAGAAAATTGTAACACTCTGGGTTCAGTGTTTTCAGCAGCTTATAGACGAGTGTTCATTAATTATGCAAAACAGGCTTCTAGGGACCAATTCTATTGAGTTAATTAATATTGAGAGCTGCTGGCCAATTAGCAGCTTTCTTGCTTATTGAGGAAGGTTGCTATGGGATCAGCCAAGCAGGGCTGGCTCCCCACGTGTCTCCTGTCTCTGACTCCATCTCCCCTCCATGACAGTAGCTAGGCACAATTTGATCAGTGAAGCCAATGTCATAGGCTTCCTTTTCTCCCTTGAGCTAGCTGCATCCTGGCCATTCACTGTCCCAGTAGGCATTGCCCCTCCAACTATGGAGTGTGGAGTCACTCATTAAAATGCAGAACCCCTAGCCCTAGGCCCTACCCTAGATCTCAAGAGAGTAAATTTGCATTTTTCAAAGTCCTCTGTGTCTCCAATGCATATTAAAATTAGGAATAATTGGTATGCAAGACTTATCCAAGACCCCCACACCTTCCCATTCCTGTCCCTTCTGAATCCAGCAGCCTCTGATCATTAACTCCGGACTCTTATGCTTTCCCCCACCTCTGTAATCTTCCTTCCTTGCTCACTATTGACAATTCCAACATGGGAACCTTGCATAGCTCAGATCTAAAGGAGACCTCTACAGCACTGGCCATGCCAGAATTCCACACTCTACCCTCTTATAGCTCCCTCTCCTTGGCCAGGAACGAAAGCATATCTGTATGTTTCTTTATTATCATCTACTCTCTTGACCCATATAGATTATTTTACAAATGCCAGTGTTTCTGGACCACTGAGAAACCATCTATCTATCCCTTGCATCCTTCTTATAGGCTGCCGCTGGGCAAACTTCTCTTCTGGTGGCTTCTCCTCTCCTCTGTCCCCCACAGAGAGTCCAAACCAACTAGACACTACTGTTGTTTGTTGTTATTGTTGTTGTTCTGGTTTGGGGTTTTTTTTTGTTTTGTTTTCTTGTTTGTTTGTGTTTTTTCCCTCTTCAAACTTACTTGTGTCTTTCCCATATTTGTGGATGCCAAGCCAAGGCATCCCCCTGCCATCCTGTGTCATCCTGCCACACTCCTGGCACTCACTAAGTTTGTCAGATCTTACCAACCAACCAGAAGTCCCCAGAACACAGCATGTTCATTCCTGGCCCCAGGAGTGTCAAATTCCATTTCTTCTACCTGTAGTGTCTCTCACATTCCCTCTCTGGTTAGCTGCTGGCTAGCCTGTGAAAGTCACTTCCAATTAAATATCTTCCTGAGATTTTCTTACATCTGCTTCTACTATGACCTAAGTATCTTTTCCATGTTCTACTAGCAATATTTTAAATAACTATCTGTACTTGGCATTGTGTGCTAACTCTCTTCCCCATTTCACCTCCTTTCATCTGTAATTAACCTTTGTAGAACCATTACTGTTTATCCTTATCTTATAGGGGAAAACTGAAGTTCAAAGTGGTCAAATAATATGGCCAAGATCATATTGATCACAGGAGTCAAGCTGAGATCAGTGAGTTTAAACTCCAATATTCCAGCTATGATGGCCCAGTCTCTGCTCATGGCACACTGGACTTAACCAAGGCAATATCTCTAGTGCCCTTAATTTTGGATCACGTGTTTGTCTCTATCTGACCCTCCTAGTAAAATTGATGAAGTCCCTGAAGTCATGCCTTTTTGCCTCTTATTAGTATAACCCTATGCATGGCACAGGGCTCATTGTGTTAGTGGAAAAGTGAGATCTCAGCTCAGTTCAGCTTCGATAAGAAAATAATACAGACTATAGGCTTCAGCAGAAGATGTCAATTTTGTGGAGGCTGACAATGCCAAGATATGGGTTCCAGTGGGGTTTGGTATCTATGTTTTCTCTTCCCGGATGTCGTCAATTCTTTGCCACTTCTTAGAGAGCATAAAGACTCTTGGTTCCCCTCTTCCTTTTCTTAGGCATCACTTCTGCTGCTTCAAACCCCATTCTTACAATCTCTTTTCATCTTAAGTGCCTCAGTACACTAAAGACTGAAGGGTTAAATGTGCAGAACTGGGGAGTGAACCCAGGACTTTGTGAGTGCTAGGTAGAGGCTCTACCACTAGGCTACTTGCCCAGCTCTAGGGATTTAAGGTTAATGTGTAAACTGGAAGAGAACAATTAGGTTTCATAGCAATGACGCAGGTGACCCCCACCCCCGTCTCTGTGACTATGTGACATTAACTCTGTCAGCAGTGGAAACAGAGCAGCTTAGATCTCCAAAGCTATTGAGAAGACCTGGCATGGTTCAGGAAAGTATCACAGAGGAGGGATACACAGGACACACAGACTATAAATTGATTGAAATGAAGGCAGAGTATTTCTGCCTGGAGGATAAAAACACGGGAATAAGACTGTAGGGTTTTCTTGGAAGTTAGTGGGCTAGGTAAAGAGACTTGGGCATCAGGCAGGAGGTTGGCCCTGCTGAACCCTAGAGGCTTGCTCAGGACAAATGACACATCAAAGACTGCACAGTTTCTCATCTCTTCCATCACTGTTGCTGGACTCAGAGTTGGAAAGCACTGTATCAGAGCTCATCAGGAGGAGGCTAGTAGTAGATTGGTGATGTCTGCTCTGACACTTCTTAGAGGGGAATAAATGGCAAGAAGACCGCTGCGGCTTTGCCTCTCTGCTGGAGAGCCTGCCTTCCTTGTGTAGGTACTTGGAGGAAGCCTCGCAGACGCACACAGATCTTCAAAAATGGACGGTCAGCCACATGTCACTCATGTTTTCTCTTTCTGCTTTTTCCTGACTTAGACCATGACCTGAAGCCCTTCCTGATGCCCAAGCTTCAGGTGCGTGTTATCAAAAGCTGCCATCTTCCAATCAGGGCACCATTTCTCAATGTGCCCAGGGTACTGCACCAGCCAGAACATAGTGGGATCCACCTAAAGCTGGACAGAACAAAATGGTCCCAAGACTCTAAAGCAGCTCCATGCCCATAGCATGTCAACGTGTCTGCACTTCTGACTTTACATCCTAGCTCAGCACTCACTCTCATGGGACCAGACAGTAGCATCAGTCATAGCTTTTGTCCTTGTCTATGTTCCCTCCTGTAGCATCTTATGGCAGCAACCTAGAAAAACCAAGTCTCCTTGCATATTAATGGAGGCAAGCAGGTCCTGAGGAAACAATGATTGATGACCATAGTGTGAGCCCTGATCATCCATTAAAACACTTTATTACAGGGAATTAAACTAGAACATACATGTGATACTCCATAAATTCCTCCCCAGATCTAACCACTGGTGACCCTGGAGAACAAACTAGTTACTTTACTAAATATAATAACTGCTGATTCCCCACTGCTGAGTCTCCACATATGCTGTCATACTGACCCTCATGAAGTCCAAGGCTGAGCTGTGTGCCCTGGGTTGTAATGATGCTTCTTGTATGTTACTACTCTTCTCTGTTGTCCTTCCTCAGAAAGCAAGGTGTAGTCTCTGTGTACATGAGCCAGACTTCAAAATGGAATCACCTTCTCCCCCCTCCCTTCTAAATGCCACAGTAGAAACATGTTAGTAATTACAAAGGGTGGAAAGCCCTCCTTTGACAATGGTGGTGACTGGTGCCTTCCATGCTTCCTCCCCTATAGATGTTCCAGTTTCACTATGATCCTGTGAGACAGACATTAATAAGACCAGAGACCTGGTGCAAAGAAGGGTTAGATAATGCCCAAGGCCAAAGCAATAGATGCAGACATTCAGACTCAGGGCCACTAGGTGACACTGACCCCTCTAGGAAGGCAATAACCAGATCACATCTAGGTGGCCAAGCATCTCTAAGTTACATACCCTGCCAGGACCATCTTTGGGGGAGGGTGACCACACATGCTCTGCACACAGGTAGGGAGTGTTGCCATGCTGAATTGAGCACTTGCCAGCTGTCCTGGACACATCCCAGAGCAGCAGCTGGTCATAAACTGTAGAAAATGAATAGCAACCAAACTGCCTGGACACAGAACACAAATGAAAGAAGCAGAAATGCTAGTGGGAGAGCTGTCCTGTTGGATTTCCCACAGCTGTGAAAGTGAGCCAACAAGCCCCTTCCAGAATGCTGAAATCACAGTGGAAGTGATGGAAGGTTCAGAATCCTTGTCAAAGCCCATTAAGGTGACCATCTTAGGCAGCAAATGGTGGCTTCATGGAATGTCTGCTGTAATTGGAAGACGTATCCATTGTTTGGTTGCTCATGGACATGCACCACACACCCCTCACATCACACATCCCATACATACATTCTCTCTCTCTCTCTCTCTCTCTCTCTCTCTCTCTCTCTCTCTCTCTCTCTGCAGGAAGAATCTAGTTGGCCTCTAGAAAACTTTCACACAGAATGTCTCCTCAGATGCTAGTGATGAGCTATACACATCATTAGGTTTGAGGTTAACATGGGGCCTATTTGATAACCATTTTGGGAATGCTGGATTAAACAAAGCCAACTGTACCCCACCTGTAGGCTTTTATTTTTCAAAATCTACTTTAATAAGGATTCTTAAACAATTAAACCTCCCTTATAACCCACTGGTCAAAGGTAGGGGAAGAAAATAGCTAATAGGACAAAGGGGTTTGTGGACCTGTTTAGAAATAGTCCCTTGGGGTGATCCCAATCTTCATTGTCTGTAGTCCAGTCCACTAGCAAAACACCAAACATGAACCAGCAGCAGCAGCTCAATCCAGAAAAAACTGAGGAGATCCACTGATCAGCAGGAGTTTGCAGAAGTGACAAGAAGCAGCCAGAACACAAGTTCTCTGGTGCACTTCTTTCTACAAAGTCATAACAAGTGAGGATCAGCGAAGAAAATAAGGTGAACCAATGCAATAGCGTAGTCAGTAAAGACCAGCATCAGCAAAGCCCAACAAAGGCCAGCAAGGCGAACCAATGCCACAGTGTCATCCAATGTCTGTTAGGTTATACTTAGACTCTTTCCAAACATTACATGTCCTCTCAAGCATCCACTCCAGCAAGATATCACATGCTCTTTTACCAGACAGCTTCCGGAAAAACACTACATGTCTGTATTCAACAAAATATCCTCTCATGTGTCTGCTTCAGCAAAACCCTCTCATAAGATAGATTCCAGGAAAACACCACATGACACAGTTGAGTCTCCAGTAAAACCAGAATTTCCCATGTCACCACCAAACTCTACAGGGCCTAGAATGTATTCATATAACAATGAGTCTCCAAGAGAATAACAGAACAGAATTACCAAATTCCCTTCCCTGTGGTGCCACATGGGTGACACAGGTGGCTATGGTCTTGCATGAACTCCAATCTTTCCCCAACACTTCTAGATGTTGAAGCCTCTCCCTGAAGACTTCACCTAGCTCAAGCCTGCAGCCTACTTGATCAGGGAAGGATAATGACAATAATACTTGAAAAAGCTAACAGAGTAGCTAAGCAGCACCCAACTCCCTGGGCACTCTGGCTCACAGTTCTCTTTGTCCATGGTTTGGCTTCAGCAACATAGCCAGATTCCTCTTGTCCAGGTTCCCTACCAAGCACTTGATTTCTGTGCTGGACCCGAACCTGACTCTATCTGGCAGACTCCTGACCTTATTCTTTCTTGTCACTCCTCCCAGAGACAGTTTTCTACCCCCAGATCCTTAGTCCCTTCCTGGAACTTTCTGCAGCCTGAATGCTCCCTTGATTTTATACTTGCTGAGTAGTTTGGAAGCCATTTTGATGGCTTAGATTTGGGAAGAGAAGCAACACAGTACATGCAGTCAATAGTTTTGAATTTCATACACCATTATGACTTCAGAAACAGTCTTTGGGAGATTTTATAATGTTGGCAATGGAAATAATAATATATGCCTGCCATCACTTTGTGCAAAATGTTGCATCCTTTTTCTTTTCCTGAGATAGGGCCTCATGTGTCCCAGGCTGGCCTTGAACTCAGTGTATAGCTGAAGATGACTTGATCCTCCTACCTTACCTCCCAGGTGATAAGATCACAGGCGTGCACTACCACACCTAATTCATATAGTTTTGGTGATCCAACCCAGGGCTTCAAGCATTCTAGACAAGTACTACCAACTGAGCTGTATCTCAAGCCCTAGAAATTATATCTTGATACCAAAAAGGGGGGACAAGATTAGCATTTGAGGAAAAAAATGTGAGTTCTATGGGAAAATACACACATTTCCCTATTTTAGCAGTAGCCAGTAGAAACTTCTTGTGGGTTAGTGCTAATCCAGTGCCTAGAATATTAGAACCACTACTACCCTTGCAGAGTGACAGAAGTCCCCCTGATGTTCTGTGCCTCTACTCAACTTTTCTCAGCCAGACATTTGACAGCCCAGATTCTTAGCTGGCACCTCCTTCAGTGAAAACAAACCCATCTCCCTATGCTGTGTGTATCTCAGTCTCAGTTCTTCCCTCACCTCCCTTGGAATGTGTGACACTCGTGCCAGAACCTCCTTTATGTTTGTGGGCTATTGAAGAAAAGAACTCCCAAAGAGAAAGGGGTGTGTGTGTGTACAGCAGAGGTCTCCCCCTAACTCCCAGATTTGCTCCAAGGGCAGTGAACCAGAAGATGACTGTGAAAACAAAATTTGGTTATCCACTCATAGGTGGGACTCCTGAGCTAAGGAAGCTTCAAGGCCTTGTGAGACATGAGAAAACCTGGATAAACAAGGAGTGCTCTCAAGGCATAGCACCTGCCATTGATACAGCTAAGTTCCAGTGCCTATATGTGGTTCAGAGAAGACATGCCTAAGAAGCCTCAGCCATTCCTTGTCTTCTCCAAGAATGGAAGCAAACCAACTTTCCTCTGGGACCACCAGTCCTAGAGCACAGCTGTCTGGGATTTATGTGTTCATGGCTCCTGATAGACCCGACAAGAGTGGAATAATTCCAGTGAAGCTAACTCTTGTTTCCAGTTAACTCTTGTTTGTTTGTTTATTTGTTTGAGACAGGGTTTCTCTGTTTAGCCTGAGTGTCCTGGAATTTTCTTTGTAGACCAGGCTGGCCTCAAACTCAGAGAGATCTGCCTTTCTCTACCTCTCAAGTGTTTGGCTTAAAGGGTATCCACCACTAATGTCTGGCTAGATCTGTATTTCTTATTCATTAATTCAAAATGGATAAGACCTTAATATAAGACCTGAAACTCATAAACTACTAGGGTAAAACACATGAAGACTTGGGCAAAGGCAAGGTCTTTTTGAACAGGATTCAACGGCACAGAAAATAATCCCCAAAACATAAAACTAGGAGCTTCTGCATAGCAAAGAAAGCAATCAGCAGTGTGAAGAGGTAATCTACATAATGGGGAGAGAAATCCTTTTCAACTACAACTCAGACAGACAGTTACTACACATAATAAATAAAAAGCTACAAAATTTAAACAACAGAAAAACATCATCCAATCCATAAATTGGGTAATAAACTAAACAGACCATTCTCAAAAGTAGAAGTGTGAATGGCATAAATCCTTGAAAACTATTCCACATCCTTGGTCATCAGAGGAACACAAATTGAAACAGTTTTGAGATTCCATCCCCAGTCAAAATGACTCTCATGGAGAAATCACTTGGACAAAGGCAGATGCAGATGCAGTAAAGGAGGAACACTGTTCTTTGCTGGTGAAAATTTTAACTAGAATGGCCATTATGTAAGTCAATGTGCAGGTTTCTCAAAAGGCTGAAAATAGAACTACCATATGTTCCAGCGAAACCTCTCCTGGAGACAGATCTGAAGGAGTCTATGTTAACATGCCACAGAGACAATAGCACATTCGTGTTGAACAATTTATAATAGCCAAGAAATCAAACCCACCTAGATGCCTACCAACAGATGAGAGGATAAAGAAAATGCAGTCCATCTACACAATGGAAGTTCATACAGCCATAAAGAAAAATGAAACCATGACATTTTCAGGGAAAATGGATGTAACTAGAGGTCATTATGTTAACAGAAACAAGCCAGACTCTAAAAGACAAATACTAACATTGCATGCTTTCTCTCATATATAGAACCCAAATTTAAAATAATGTGTGGATACATGCATGCCTCTCTCTCTCTCCTCCTCCTCTCTCCTCTCTCTCTCTCTCTCTCTCTCTCTCTCTCTCTCTCTCTCTGTGTGTGTGTGTGTGTATGTGTGTGTGTGTGTTTTATGAAACTAAAAAGAGGAATATGGAGGAGAAGGAAGAAGTATTATGGGAGGTGAGAACCGAGAACTGGAATATGTATTTTAGGAAAGAAGAAGATAAGGGCTAGCTGGGAGAAGAAAGGAAGCAATCTGGAGATAGGAGAGCATGGGAAGATATGGCAGAGAAAGAATAAAGTATAATACTCAGATTATGAAGACATCATGATGAAACCCAGTTTTTATATGCTAACTTTATACATTTTTTTAAAAGAAAGGAAGAAAAGTTTGTCCTGCCCCTAGATGCCACAGTCAGGGCAGACTGTCCAGCAATGGAAGGAAGTGGGAGGCACTGTCCATCTTCATGAGTCTCATCTTAGCTATTTGTTCTATTACTATGAAGAAACATCATGACCAAGACAACTTATAGAAAAAAAAAATCATTTAACCGGGGGCTCATTTACAATTTCAGAAGGTTGGTCATGGTCATCATTGCAGGGAGCATGGCAGCAACAGTCATGGTGATGGAGAACTAGCTGAAAGTACATACCTGATCTGCAAATTACAGACAAGAGAGTGACACTGAGCCAACCATGGGCTTAAAACTCAAAGCCCACGCCCCCTCCCCCAGTGACACACTTTGTCCAAAAAAAGCCACACCTCCTAAACCTTCCCAAACAGTTCCACTAACTGAGAATCAATCATGCAACATGAGCCTATGTGGGCTATTCTCATTCAGACTACTACAGGCTCCAAGCACCAGTAACTTCATTCATCCTATGAGTTGAAGGTTAAGTCATTTGATATTTAAGATTCTCAGTTTCTACTGTTTTTTAATATCTTACTTTACTTCATAATACAGGAGCCTGAACTTTCTCAGGTTCCTTTGACTTGCTAACATCCAGGCATGTTGCTTTTCAATCCCTCTACAGTGTCTTGTGTTCAGTCAGGCCTATCTGTACCCACTTCCTATGCCTCCTCCATCTCTTCATCCTCTACTCATCCTTCAGAAATCATCAAGTAGATGCCTTCATCAGGGAGCTCCTCCATGATACCGCAGCCTGAAGCTAGGCTATCCAGTAAAGTGAGTGACCATCAACCACAAACTGCCCTTGAATGCTAGAAACATGGTGAATCTGAACTGAGAAGTGCTGGGAGAACAAAATACAGGTGAGGGATTTAAAAGCTTGGCTAGACTATAAGAGTATGGAGTATACCACTGAAAATTTGAACATTGGTTAGTGCTAAAATGGCAATAATTTAGATACTCAAATATATTGCTCCTAATTACACCTTTCTTTTTACTTTTCCTTGTGTTCTACCAGAAATTTAATTTTTACAATTTTATGTGTATGTATCTATATGTATGTGTGATTGTACACATGTGCCTACAGAAGCCAAAAGAACCAGTGGATCCCCTGGAGCTGAAGTTAAAGATGGTTGTGAACTTCCTGGTATGGGTGCTAACATATGAACTCTGGTCTTCAGCAAGATAAGGAAAAACACTCTTAACCTGTGAGCCACCTCTTCTGTCCCAGGATTTTTCAAATGTCGCCTGTTGCTTGTATTCTGACTTACAGTACACTTCTGTGTTTATGCTGGTCTAGAATGGATCACCCTGGAACTTGCTTTGATGAAACTTTGCATTCTTGTCTCCCCAGCCTTTGCTATGCTTTGTAATTCAGAATTCCCACTCGGCATAGACTCCAGAGGACATGAGGCATGTTACTTTTGCTTCCTTCTGCACTCTCTGCTGGCCACATAGTCCATGAAATATAATAAAAGCATATAATAAATACACTTAACATGTGACAAACCGTCTAATGTGTCAGACATGTGAAAGAGTTGCTGAAGCAACCAAGTGAAAGAATCTATGATTAGTACCTGGCACATAGAAGGTACTCAATACAAAGGTTTCTCCTCCATCATTGTCTTTAAATGTGAGGTAGTGGTAAGCTCTGAGAATGGCCATATAAACAGAACTATGCTGCATTTGTTTAGTCCTTAGCAGACTGTACCCTTGAAATAACGTGCTGTACCTAAATGCATGTGCACACACAGATGTATACACTAACTACCCATGCCATTGAACTGTACCATCTGCTTTGGTAATACATGCAAGCCAGGAGCTGGACTGAACTGAATGCATTTCCATCATGTGGATCCATCCCAGAGACATGTGATCCTCAAATACAAAAGCAACTGCGTCACATCACAAGGACAGTTTCCATGCCACTGTCTCCAAGAGTGGAGCTAGGGACATATGAACATTTGTTCCTAATTAACAACAACAACAACAAAAATCTGTCTCATTTATTCTTACCAACAAATCCAAACCTCAGCTCCTAAGGTGCTACTTGTCATGTTTCATTTGAGAGGAGCATCACTACGGTATCCAGGACACACTCCAGGTCTCTGTGTTGCATACAAAATGGCAACTCCTGTCCATCATACATTCATGAAGTAGTAAGTCAAAGAACAGGCTGTTTAAAGACTTGGTAACAACCCAGCACCTGTCGGCTCACGGACCAACTGAGTTGAAATCTAGAGAGTCTCCACTAAGAGCTGCGGTGGTGGGAGAGTCCAAATCTGAAACTGCCAATCAGTGACTCCTGCGGAGACTTATCCGTAGAACTTGGCTTCAGAATCTGGAACAGGAAACCAGATGTGAACCTGTCTTTTCCCCCTCCGACCCATTCCCAGTTCATTGGTCATGTCCTTTGGAGCTGTGAGCTGGAGCCCTCACAAAGCCTCCATCATTTGACATGCCTATAGATGGTGCCCATTCTCTGTCCCCTTTTATGTGCTTAAACTCTGAAGCACATGAAACTCAACACCCACAGGCCTTTTGGTTCATTCTTCTCTTCCCCACCCATGTCACAGTTCACTCATGATAAGATTCAGTCTGACATAGTAGGGTTGTTACCAATAAGATGCCTAAGGTTCTTTTATTTATTTATTTATTTATTTATTTATTTATTTATTTATTTATTTATTTATTTATTTATTTATTTATTTTACAGATATGGGTATTAAAGCCTGCACGAGTATCTATAAATTACATTGTGCAGTGCCCCTGGAGGCCAGAAGAGGGCATCCAATCTCCTGGAACTGGACTTCCAGACAATTGTGAGCTGTCATATGGGTGCTGGAGATGGAAGCTGGATCCTCTGGAAGAGCAGCCAGTGGTCCTAATCACTGAACCATCTCTTCAGCCCTGCCTGGGTTTTTGTTTGGGTTTTGTGGGTTGGTTGGTTAGTTTGTTGGTTGGTTGGTCTGTCTGTTTGTTTGTTTGTCTTGCTGGGTTCTGATGGAAATGTGAATAGGCTGCCGGCTGCTTCATCAGTAGTGGCAATTCCAGGCCCTCAAGTTGCAAGAGCCTATTGAATATGCTAACAGACCTAGAGGCTTATAGCTCTTAGTCCCAAGAACAAGAAGCTTATAGCTCTAAGTTCGAAAGGTCAGGGACTTACAGCTCTGGGTTTTCAGGTTAGCCTGCCTTGCTCATCCAGGTCCCCACACTTACCGATGGCCCGTGGTGCAGTAGCAGCAGGCAGTGCCCCGTCCACTCTCAGTAGCAGCTGCTGTCCTAGTTCTCAGCTAGTGCTTTGGTTCCTGTGACTGGGGCCCAGAGTCTGCAGCCTCGGCTCCTCAGGGACCTCTGCTTTCCCCAGACTTGGTTTTCCCCACCTCTCATTTTCATATTGTCTCAGCTGCCTCTCCTTGCTGCAGCTGCTGCTAATGGGCCCTCTCTGGAGATCTTCAGCTACCATCTTTCTTCTGCTTCTCCTGCTGCTGCTGCTGCTGCTGCTGCTGCTACCACTGCTGCTTGCTACCACCACCACTGCCATCATTGCCACCATTTCCACCACTGCCATCACCAGTCCTACCACTGTCACCACCGCCTCCGCCACTGCCACCATCACCACTGCCACCACCACTGCTACCACTGCCACTGCAGTAATTTCATACATTACAATTCATAACAGTGGCAAATTACAGTTATGAAATAAAAGCAAAATAATTTTGTGGTTGGGGCTCACCCCAACATAAGGAACTGTAGCATTAGAAAGGTTGAGAACCATTGCTCTAATGATAATTCAAAGGGTCAGAGATGCTATAAATGCCTATATACAAAGAGATTCTGGCTTTCCGGATCATACTCTCTTCACTGCAACTGAGCAGTTCTGCTTTTATAGTGGGAAAGCAGTCTCAGTTAATATGTAATAAGAATATAGTAGTTGTTAACAAAGCTTTATTTACAAAACCAAGTGGCAGATAAGATTTGGTCAACTGGGTTTGTCCTGAGAAGAATGAATACAAATTAAGTTGGCATCTAGAACTTTAGTTACTAAATGGGCTAGCTTGGGATGAGGTGGGTGGGATAGAGTGGTGTAGACAGAAGAGGCTAGGAGACAATGTGCACAATGGATAGGCTTGAATGGAATATATGGAGTTTACCCCCATGAAGAAATAGCCATTGTTTTACTAATATCACGAAAGCTCCCTACTTTGTTTTATGTTTGGAAATTTTCATGACAGCTGTTTTTTGTTGTTTTTTTTTAATTAATGCATATGATAGCTTTGCCTGTGCATTTGTATGTATACCATGTGTATGTCTGCTACCTGTAGAGACCAGAAGAGGGCATTAGGTCCCCTAAAACTGGAGTTATAGGTGGTTGTGAGCTGTCATGTGGGTGCTGAGAATCAAACTGAGGTCTCTGGAAGAGCAGCAGATGCTCTTACCCATTGAGACATCTGCAGACCCTCAGTGGGTTGTGTTTATTATGAGACTATAAAGCTGCCCTCTCACCCCTAGTACATTCTAACTCAGTTGTTGTAATCCCAACTCTGACCCAGGCCTTCTCCCCCCCGCCTTTTTCTACACCATCAGGATAGAAGGAGAGTGCCCCCTTGGAATGACAAAGAACATGGGAGGGTTCTCTGTGACAATGGCCTTCCTCTATCCCAGCCTCCAGCCATGTCCTGAAGCAGCTGGTTCTAGCTCTGAGGCAGGAGGACAGCTCTGACAAGAATCATCCAGACCTTTTACATTTTACATTACCCACAAGAGATAGAAGTGACTTTATCCAGCAAATATGATAACCCATCAGTTATATCTATGGGGCTGCTGGCCATTAATCCATTTTGCATTTAGCCCAGCAATATCTCCTAACATCCCCTGCCCCCCCCAAAAAAGTCTAATTTATTAAATGTTCTATGTGCTGATTTTAACAGCTTACTGGCTTTCTCACTAACTGACTAATATGCTCTACTGATTTTTCCTGAGGTGAATATGAATAAATATCTATTCTCCCAGATAAGGCACTGTTGACAAATCAATTCCACCCGAGACTGGCTCTGTGAACTAGTGTGTATTGGGTATAACTCCCAGGCATCTGCTGCACCAACCCAGCCTGAGTAAAACGTGTGAGAGCTGTTTCCTGGCATTCCCTGCCCAACTTGTAGATAGCTCTACTAAAGAGCCTTCCCCTAGATGTTGTTTACTGTTTCTATGACCTTGGGGAGGGGCACCATGAGACTCACCAGTCTAAAGAGCTTCCCAGGTCTTAAGAATTTCCTTCCTCCTCCCTCTGATTAGCACAGAACATGAGTGAAATCTCTGACATTCGTCTTCTATTAGCATTCCACTGGGAGTTTCTCCCATACATTGGCTGTTCCTACTCTGTTGACGTGGAACTCTGGGGTAACCCACTTCCTTTTTGAACCGCACTGGTCCTTTTAAGAATGATGTTCTTATTTAGCTAGAATCTGTCTCTACTGTTTCTTCCTTCTGTTAACTCAGTGCAAACAGCAAGGGCTCCAGAATTAGACAAACCCGGGCCCACATCCCAATCCCCAGATCTCAGTCCCACTGTGTTGTTACAAGACCCTGTTTTAGGAAAGGTGTTTGGTCTTCCCTCTGCCCCCCGTTTCCTGATCCTCCAGGTATGAGAACTAAATGGGATGGATCCATGGAGAGCATTTAGCATAGTGCCCAGACTTAGTGGGTTTGTTCATCTCCGTCGTTTCCTTATCCATTCACTCACTCGATAAAGGCGAAGCTCGGCTGGCGAACGCTAGAGATGGGAACACGCATAACAAATAGTTCCCGTTCTGCCCGTGCATGCAAATTAGCAAGAGAGAAAGAAATGTTTAAAAAGAGATTCTAATACAGCATGGTAAGTACAACAATAGAATCCTGTAAATGCGGAGGAGAAAGTGACTCACTCTGAGGCAGAAACAGAGGTTGCTGCCAAAGCGGGCTTCCTGCGAAGGTGATACCCACAATGTGCTTGGAACAGGAGAAAGGGCTTCCCTGGCATCCATGGAGGGAAAGGAATTACGGATTTGAGCAACAGAACCTCAGGCTACAGCGTGATGGAGTACAAAGTGCACATGAGAGGTAGAGAGGCAGATCTGGAAGGTCCACAGTGAACTGTAGTGGGTGAGCAAGGGAAGTGTAATTGATTCTTTCAAAAAAAAAAAATAAAAGATGGAGACGTTCTGAAAGACTTTAGACAGGTGATGTTATATGTATATTTTAGTAAGGTCACAGTGACATGATCTATGAGAAATGAAGCAAGACCAAGGCTGAAGAATGATGTTGACAGTCTAGTCTAAATAATGAAGGGACAGGAGTGAGACTTGGAAACAGAGAGAGAAGAGGAAATGCTTTAAAAACACGTGACAAATGACAGGATAACAGCATGACCACCACCTTACTTCCTCCATCACACCCAGAAATCTTGTTGCTAGAATAGGCCTTGATGCTGGCCGAGTCGGAAGGGGGTGAAAATGAGGGTCAGCCCATCTGATAAGGCCACCACCCAGTCTATATTTTATGAGCACTTTATACTTTATTCCATAGGAAGGAATCTACACACACACACACTGCTGATATTTTTGAATCATCTATAGATCTAGATTACAGATGTCCAAATGCAGGAGCCTATGGGGACACTTCATATTCAAACTATAGCAGTGGGATACAGGATAGTAAATGAGATTGACAAGCAGAAGTACAGCTGCCATGAAGACAGATCTGTGCCACACCGACAACAGCCATGTCCACTGAAGAGCTGGACAGTCTGCAGCCCAATGGCCTCATCTCAGCCCCTCTAGGTCCCTTACAGCCAATCTTGCTAGCCCTTGAAGAGACCAAGGAAAGAGGCACATCTAAAGGCACAGATATTTAATGCAAGTCTTAGCTCCTCCAGTCTTCTCTCCTGAACCTCACTCCTTACTCTTCTTTAATAAGCAAGCTTTGTCTTTTCGCCCCATCTTAATTTTCTCCATTGCACACACCTGTGGCTGATCTTGTCTCAAGGTCTCAAGGTCCAAAGTCAGGTCATTTCCCTCCTTTCCCATTCTTTTTTTTTTGTAATATATATTTATTCTTTACTTGTTCATTTGCTTGCTTAGAGGAAGAGAAAGATCTGGATACCGAGGCACAGAACCCACAGCAGAGGAAAGAAATTAAACCATACAAAATATGCTGACCTGAGAACCACCACAACCATGTGCTGGGGGTTGAAATATGCCCAGAAGCCCAGCAGTGACGGTGCACACCTTTAATCCCAGCACTAGGGAGGCAGAGGCAGGCGAATTTCTGAGTTCGAGGCCAGCCTGGTCTACAGAGTGAGTTCCAGGACAGCCAGGGCTACACAGAGAAACCCTGCCTCAAAAAAACAAAAAAAGAAAAAAGAAAAAGTAAGGAAGGAACGAATGAAGGAAGAAAGATGCCCAGAGGAGGGAAACAGAGAACACGTAGGAAAGAGTTGAGGGACTGGAGGGCCTCGACCTAGAGAAGGCTGAGGATGTATTAGTCTGCATGGGTGGCCATTCTTAAGTGTCACACACTAGCTTGTTTCAAACAAGAGAAATGTGTCCTCTCACATATCTGGAAGTCAGAAGTACAGCTAAGTAGTTCGTGGAGCCGTGGTCCCTCCCCAGATCCCAGGGTCCCTCCCCAGATCCCAGGGTCCCATCATTTCTTGGTCCTCTTGCTTCAGGTGGTCACAGGCATTCCTTGGGTTGTGGCAGCATCACTGATTTCTGCCTGCTTCTTCTGTGTGTCTGTGTGCCTCATTAGAAGGACATCCAGACATATTTGACTAAGAGCCAAGCCTACATTAGTGTGGCCCCCTGTAAACTCAGTATGTTTGTAAGGAGCTGATTTTCCAACAAGGGCACGCCCTAAGGTCCTGGAAGTTAAGATTTTCAATAAACCTTTTTGGATGACACAACTCGACTTGCCTGAGAGCAAGAGAGGCGTCTTCAAATATCTCTAAGAACTGTGTTGTGAAGCCGGGCATGGTGGCGCACGCCTTTAATCCCAGCACTCGGGAGGCAGAGGCAGGAGGATTTCTGAGTTCGAGGCCAGCCTGGTCTACAAAGTGAGTTCCAGGACAGCCAGGGCTACACAGAGAAACCCTGTCTTGAAAANCCCCCCCCCCAAAAAAAAAAAAAAAACCAAAACTGTGTTGTGAAAGATGTGATCCTGCATGGGTTCATAGGACAGAACTAAGAATTCGGGTGGGAATGGGGTGGGGAGATGGCTCAATAAATAAAGTGCTTGCCGTGCAAGCATGGGGGCCTGCGTTCAGACCTCCAGCATCCTGCAGCATGTCTCTGTGACCTCAGGGTTCTAGGACCAAAAGGCAGATGCCAGAGGTTCACTGTCTAGCCAGGCTAGGTGAGCAAGCTCTGGGTGGATGACACCTTGTCTCAAAACCAAGGAGGAGAGCAACTAAGGAAAACATCCAGTATCACCCTCTGACCTAAACACACACACACACACACACACACACACACACTAGGAGGGATTACAAAATGTACAATAGGAAGGTACAAAATGTAGCTACTTATAAAGATGATTCTAAAATGCAAGCTGAAACAACTGTGCCCCACCCTGAAGCTAAGCCAGGGAAAGCACAGGGTGGTAGTGGGAGACGGTCTTCCGTCTTCGGTCCCTAGGAAGGCGATGGGGCTACATGGCCTCCTCCTGCTCTCCTCGACCTGATTCTCCTGTTCTCTGGCATAAGGCAGCCATTTTTAACCATGCTGATTTTTAAGCTGCTGTTTCCAAGAGTTGATGTAAGAAGATGAGCTCGGAGATAGTGCCGGCTGCTGTGAGAAATGGAGCGTGAATCGTGGGTCCAGGAAATGAATATAAATTCAGCTGCTATTTTAATTTTTAATTGGAAAAAAAAAAGCCCATCCCAGCTGGAAAGAATAGAACAAGCATGTCCCATGCACAGCACTATAGAAAGTGTTTGCTAGCACTCCGTGTTGCCTGCCTCTGCCATCCCCACAATGGGGATGGAAGGATATCTATGGGGCAGCTGCCTTTGCTGCCTGACTCCCTGGATAATAGAGGTCACGGTTTATGGGCACATGCTATTCTGCTCCAGGCAACGCCTCATTGGTATGCAGGCGTGGAAACCCAGCTGCTGGCCCCACTCACTGATCAGATTTAGAAACTTAGTAATAATGTAAAAATGTCCCATATTTTTCTGGGGAGTTTTGCAATCAAATGGAGCAGGTGGGAATAGAAGTGGGTCATGAGGACTGGCATTTACTAGGCACCTGCTGTGTGCTGGGCACAGGAGCTTCCAATTTTGCCTAAGAAGGGGTTGGTACAGGTACATGTTGTGCATGTGCCAGCATATGGCAATCTCCATGGAAACTGAAGGAAAAGGGAAGAAGCGTAAGGTACTTGAAGAAAAGAAAGCAAAGATAGATCAAAGGTGCATGAAGGCCAAGCAGGAAGAGCAGCTTTCATCGATGGTGAATTAGGCAACCTCCTGGGGAGCAGAGACAGCCTTGCCTCCAGCAGGTGTGACCAATCTGGACA
The DNA here is from genome assembly GCF_900095145.1 of Mus pahari. Taxonomy (NCBI): domain Eukaryota; kingdom Metazoa; phylum Chordata; class Mammalia; order Rodentia; family Muridae; genus Mus; species Mus pahari. Next base: position 81,130,613 of record NC_034590.1, on the reverse strand, counting down.
CGACTCAGGGTCAGTGGAGATCAGGGACACAGGAGGCCTGAAACTGAGGCTTGAGATGGAAGAATGTTGAAATATCCAAGAGAATGGTAATTCTTGTCCATTGTGGGAGTCTCCCAAAGACAGATAGACTCCACTGGGTATTTAGTTGTCTCTGCCAAGGGTTGTGATGCATCCAGAGCCCTGGCTGTGTTATTTCCACCTGCTTTATATTTACCAATCTGATCTGATGCTAGGAGATAATCAGAGAGATTGTTCACAAAGCAGTTTCCTAAATCTCACCCTCAGATAGACAAAGAAAGAAAGAAAGAAAGAAAGAAAGAAAGAAAGAAAGAAAGAAAGAAAGAAAGA
>NC_034590.1:81075682-81129689 GCF_900095145.1 Mus pahari | reverse complement strand
GGGAGAAGAGAAAGAGGAAAGCCAAGAGAAAAAGAGGGAAGGGAAGGGAAGGGAAGGGAAGGGAAGGGAAGGGAAGGGAGAAAGAAACAAAGAAAAGAGATGTTCTTAGTGGCCACTGGAGATGTACATCATAAGATGGAAGGCAGGGGTGTCAGAGATGTTCAGCTTCCAGAGAACTTAGAAGCACTTGGGGCTCTGCCTGATTCTCTCCATGACTGTCCTCTCTCTTTCACTGATTAGCTTGAATTACACCGTAACTGCCCAGATGCTTTCCCATTAAAATGAAACATGGATTTTTGTAAAATATCCACCACTAGGAAAACTGTAGAATGAGACTTAGTTGAAACCTACACCAAACCTGGGAGACGATATTTGTGGTTGTCTGATGTATAATGAAATGGGGCTCAGAGATTAAGCAAGTCCACTCAATGTTACTGTGGCCTCTGGATATAATTTGGTCTTTCTCTCCAACCCACCCTTCCCCACAGTAGACCTTTGGAAGAAGGAGGGCTGCTGAGGGTAGCAGCGCCGGGTAGACTACTTCCAGAAGGAAGAAAGTGATGTCCTGGAAAGTCATAGTTTGAATGCAAAACAGCCAGGAGTATCTTAGACTAACCTGGTTCTCTAGGTGAGGCATCCAGAAGACTGGGTGAACTTTCACCTTTATCAAAAAAAGGAAGGAAGAATGAAAACATCTTTCTCTGACTTTGGCCAAGAAAGAAAGATCTGTATGTGAACAGCTTCATACCTAGGGTTGATGTCAAGGACTAAGCATGTCTGTCCATCAGCTCTGAGCAAGGCCTGAAATGAGCCTCATCAGAATGGACTGGAGGGGTCCAAGAACTGCGGGGGCTGGAGAGGAGTGGCCGGATCAGCCGGGTGAGCCTTCTGGGAAGTGGCCGAGGGAGCTGATCAGCGGGACAGAGTATCCATATCCCTGTGTCCAGTAGTTTGATGCACCATGGATAACCTGTCAGCAGAAGAAGTCCAGCTGCGGGCTCACCAGGTTACTGACAAGTCTCTGGAAAGCACAAGGAGAATCCTGGGTTTAGCCATAGAGTCTCAGGATGCAGGAATCAAGACCATCACTATGCTGGATGAGCAAGGGGAACAACTAAATTGCATAGAAGAAGGCACGGACCAAATAAATAAAGACATGAGAGAGGCAGAGAAGACTTTAACAGAACTCAACAAGTGTTGTGGCCTCTGTGTCTGCCCTTGTAATAGGACAAAGAACTTTGAGTCTGGAAAGAACTATAAGGCAACGTGAGGCGATGGTGGCGACAACTCACCTAGCAATGTAGTATCTAAGCAACCAAGCTGGATAACAAACGGTCAGCCTCAGCAAACTACAGGAGCAGCCAGTGGTGGATACATGAAACGTATAACTAATGATGCCAGAGAAGATGAGATGGAGGGGAACCTGACTCAGGTGGGCAGCATCCTAGGCAACCTAAAGAACATGGCTCTGGACATGGGCAACGAGATTGATGCTCAAAACCAGCAAATACAGAAGATCACAGAAAAGGCTGACACCAACAAGAATCGTATTGACATTGCCAATACAAGAGCAAAGAAACTCATTGATAGTTAAAGCTCTGCTGTACTTCTTTACCTGTTAACTCAGTTCTCTAGCTCTGCTGAGTCATTTCTTATTCAGAGTTTGAAAGGCTGTGAGAAGGAGCGGAGGAGGAATACCTCCCTACTTTCTTACTTTCTGTCTCTTTGGGGTAGGTTCTTGCTCAGGCTTCCTTACAGTCTTTCTCAGTCACTCTCACAGGCTTCTCCCCATACATCACCATCTTTTCATCTCTTCATTTAGCTTCTTTTTGCATTCAGGATTTGGAAGCATTGCCAAAGAGCCACGAAGGAGGCAGCTGTATAAGTAGCTTTTGTCATTATTGGTTGGTTGGTTTGGTTTTGGTTNGTTTGGTTTTGGTTTTGTGGTAAAGAGCAAGAGGAAGGAAAAGGAAATGAAGCTGACTCATTAAAGAAAACATAAGCTAGTGCTTGGGGTGGGAGCTTTCACACATGTGTTTTGTTCTACATCACTGTTTTTCAGCTTCTGCTCCAAAGAATACAGTGAGTTTTCTAGTAGTGAGCTTTACTCCTGAACCCATAGTGATTTGTATGTATATACATAGGTTCTTGGATCCTGTTTCACATTGCACATGCAGGAACATTATATAAATGAGTGCCTTTTATTCTCACACAATGAGTCATAGCATGGTCCCATTGTAGGCCTGTTAACTTCATGAAGTTGTCAGTAGCCTTTAAAAGATACACACACACACACACAAAATAGATTTCCTCAATGTTTTTGGAAAACTTTTACAGTGTATCATGTGAATTCAGATTTACCTCAATATTAAGAATTATGTTTAGATATGAAAAAAAATAGATTGCTTTGAGTTTTGTGTAGTTTTAGACATTTAAAAAGTCATAATTTGTTACTAAAAGTTGTTTGGAAAATTATGCCTTTGGATTAATTATTGATGACCGCACTGCCATTCTCTCTGCCTTATGCACAGAATCAAGTTTATGTAGATCCTGAAGTGTTAGGAAAGCTGAAATGGTATTTGTCACATTTGTTTAAAAATTAGCATCTGTATGCTTTAGAGCTACTAAAGTAGATTGGTTTGACCAAAAACCATTGCTTTATTCTTACAATTAAATTTTATAATTAATGGTATTATTCTTTCAAATAGGTAATATTTCTATAACTTATTTGTGGGGGCAATCATTTTATCAGCTTTGTTGACATTAAATAAAGCAAATGTCCATACATCAAGCGCTCCAATAAAAAAAAAAGAAAGAAAGAAAAGAAAGAAAGAATGGACTGGAGGGCAGAGTGAGAAACCTCCAACAAAATGCAGCTGGGGTGGGAGAGAGATGGGTGAGGCAGATTACAGTTGTGGGTGCAGTTGAAAAATAGTGGGATTCGTGATTCCATGATAAGACTCCAGCACAGGCAAAGAGGAGCCCTAGCCCCTCTCCTGGTGCGGATACAGCAGCACCCTTGGCCTCAGGTCACCTCTAATGAACGGTCTGCCATTCTTCACTCTACATCCTACCTCAGCAGAGCCTACCTGCCTGGCTCCAAAATCAATTTCTACTTCTGGCTTCATTAACATTATCCAAAGCATTAACATTCCTGAAGGATCAGCAGCTGCTAGGCAACCTCTTGAGATTTTCTTTCTCTTCTAAATCCAGCCATTAAGCAGACACTATTGATGGGTTCTGTAAGATGTCTCCTCATAGTCGGGCGTGGTGGTGCACGCCTTTAGTCCCAGCACTAGGGAGGCAGAGGCAGGCAGATTTCTGAGTTCAAGGCCAGCCTGGTCTACAAAGTGAGTTCCAGGACAGCCAGGGCTACACAGAGACACCCTGTCTCAAAAACAAACAAACAAACAAATAAAAAAGATGTCTCCTCACCAGGGTCGCTGTACTCATATCCCTCAGGTACCACAAGCCCACGGCGCACCACTCAAAGCCTTCTATGATATCACTCCATTCTACAGCCTATGCCAACTTCCTGAGACCAACCTTAGTACCTATTCCTATCTAAGCTAGCTGCCATGGTTTTGCTCACCACATGTTCTCTGTGTGCATTCACATGCCTCTCCCCCATCCATGCACTCAGAAAACATGAATGAGTGCCCACAGTAGACTAAGCCCTCTTTGAAGGGAACCCCCTGATAATGGGCACAAAGTCCTGACTTGGAAACTTACCTTGTCCTAGGTAAGGTAGCACTGAAGCAGGAAAGGACTAAAGATGGCACAGTATCTGTGCACATTTCAGACAAAGTGGCTAATAAAGTCTCCAAAGTTGGCACTTGGATCGGAACATGAATTAACAGAGAGTTATATAAAATTTGGGGAAAGAACTGCACATGTCTCTGCTTCCATCAAATATCGACATAAATGCCGTGTTGGCCCCCTTCTCTCCCTCTCCTTCTCCCTCTCCCTCTCCCTCTCCCCCTTCCCACCCCTCACACACACACATTCCTGTTTTCCACACTCTGATGCTTATGCATATGAGTCTGATTTGGGTTTTATTTTCACCAAAAAAATGGTAAATTCTTTGAGGACAAGAGCTTGGCGTGACTTCATAAAATTTCCAGATTCTTCAGCCTTTACTGAAGGCAGAGGAAGGGAAAAGTCATCACACTGTTTCTAAAACATGTGAGTTACAAGAAAACAATTCTCGATGTGACTGGAGGGCGGTTGTTCTGCTTGTGCCCAGCAGCCTTCATTAGAGGGATTTCTCATTGGAGGCCAGGAAGGGAATTGAGGCCACGGCTGTCAGATTTGAACCCAAGAGCAGGTGATAAAACCCAAGGCAGAAAAATGCCACCAAGAGCCCCAACATAGAAGAACATTCATCATCAAACTCTCTTGAAATCATTGGGCTGAATAAACTCCTGTCTGAATGATGCTTGGGACCGTAGGGTGACTCTGGAATAAATCAGAAAGAAATGTTCCTATGATGAGTAGAGTGAGGTTCATGTAACTTCACAATAACGAGTCTTGATTTTAAATATTTATTGTCACTATTTTAAAGTTTACAATGTGGCTTCTTTCCACTCTAATGCTGTTTCAGTGAGCAGTTATATTTTATCAATCATCTCCCAATTCCTTACTAAGCAATCACTATGACCCAGCACTGTGGACATACAATGGGACACAAAGGTGACAGTCCCCTTGACACATATTGTGTATGTCCCCAAGAAACTTGAAATCTAACAGAGAAAACAATTGCTGCATGCTCTGGGTAGTATTTTGCCATCTTGATGAAAGCTCAGGTCATCTGGAAGAAGGAACCTCAACTGACAAAATGCCTCCATCAGATTGGCCTGCAGGCAACTCTATAGAGCATTTTCTTAATTAACGATTGATGTGGGAAGGCCCAACACATTGGGAGTGATGCCACCTGGACAAGCGGTACTGGGCTGTATAAGAAATCAAGCTGAGCAAGCCCTGGGAGCAAGCTGGTAAGCAATGTTGCTCCGTGCCTTCTGCTTCAACTCCTGCCTCCAGGCTCCTGCCTTGAGCTCCTGCCCTGACTTCTCTGCATGATGGACTATGATTGATCCAGCTATGTAAGCCAAAAAGAATCCCCCTCTTCCTGCTTTTGATCAGTGTTTTATCACAGCAATAGAAACCCCAACTAAGACACTAAGCTATGGATAATCACAAGAAAGCAAAATCCTTCCTTTTGCTCAAGTACATAGAGTGATTGATGGGAGAACCAGAAAAAACTGCCTATGAGAAAGATTATTTGTATGGAATAAACACTAACTAGTTTGTTACTGCTGGAAGGTGCCATCACTTGAAGATTGGATGTCGCTTATGTCTTAAAGGTTTGGTCTTCAGGGTAATGCTGTTGGAAAGTGGCTGAACCTTTAGGAGGAGGGGTGTAATGGAAGGCCCTTAGGTCACTGGAGATATTCCTGGAGGGAACTGTGGGACCCTGGCTTCTCCCTCTCTCTGTCACTGCTCCTGACTGTGGCATGAGCAGAGTAGTAAAGCCGAGCTGTGCTGTCTCCATGCAGCCCTGAACAATGGAGCTAACCAATCTCAGACATGCACAACCATGAGCCAAAAGAAATCTTTTTTCCTTATAAATTAATGATTCTGGGTGTTTTGTTATAGTGACATAAAACTACACAGAGACAATAACACAAACATGGTTAAAGGGGGGGGAGTATTACGTAAACAAGCTTGCTCATGAGAAAGAGGGTGGGGGAGTCTCTGCAACCACCGAGGCCAGCAGAGTGTTGGTCCACACAAGGCAAGAAAGAAATCTGATTCACCATGACATAGTAGCTGGTGTTGGATCGAACTTCAAGTGTCTGACACCAGGCATTTCTTTAGGCATATTTAAGGACAGCACTCAATCCTGTGTATACAACAAAGCTGAAGACATGATTACATTGAAACTCTTTTCAAAGTACATGGGACCTCTTCCATAAAGATGGGTTCTATTGACTGAGAAACAAATTTCAAGGTAAGAGTCTAGGGAGAATAATTGCGATAAACATATTAGTCTGAGGAAACCAAGTATGGTCTGTGCATCCAGATAGTACAGAGATCACGAGACTATTAGCCACCATTCATAAAGGCTGTGCCATTTGTAAAGCCCATGTGACATCTTCCATAAAGAAGGGTTCTATTGACTGAGAAACAACACTCGAGATAAAGGTCTAGGGAGGAAAGTCTGGGGGAGCCAGGTATGGTCTGGCCATAGAGATAGTACAGAGGTCACCAGGCTATTAACCACATCCATTCCCAGCCTCCTAGGTGGAAAATAGGTTATGCATCCCTTTTGTATTCCCGGGTTTCAAAGTGCTTATCTGTGAGCACAAGTACCCTGTCCCTCAACAGCAGGGCTTTGAAAGAAAGAAGAGCAAGTCCCCAGGGACGGCATGAATGGGGGACAGGACAAGGATTAGGGGCAGGAGGGCAGCAAGAAGAGGGGCTTACAGGCATGTTAAGGATTCTACTACATACTAAGAACCATAAAATAATAATTGCATGGTAAAAATGCTAATATCAAGGGAAAAAAAACAGAGTCATATGAGCCCACTCTTAAGGAAATTAAAACTGAGACATGAAACATGGATCAGCTTGTACGAAGACAGCCAGCTGTAATCTTAGGGTAAGTGCAGAAAACTGTGGCATAGAAGACGCTATTGTTTATTCAGGTATTGTACTGTAAATTGCTTTTCTTAGCTGATAAAAGAAGTCAGGGATAAAGATTATTTACTGCTCAGGTAGTTAAAGAATCTATTTGCTTACAAATCAGACTAAGGCAGGTACTCAGGAAAAGGAAAGCAGATTATACTCCACTTTAGAGACAAATTTCTCAGCTGCCATTACATAGAGAGATAAAGGCCATCTTCCTGTCAAGCCATTTTGACAGGGCCTGCTTCTATCCACCTGAAATGGAATCTTTCATGTTTGTGTACAAATATCAAGAGTGGTAAAACATGTTTCAGATCATTACAGGAATCCATAAAAATAAACAGTGTGGGAGGATGTGATCATCCCAACAGTCTAATTATTAGTAACTTCAAACATAACTAAGGAGATTATTACCCTGGCTAGCTGTAATTGTCAACCTGACACAGCCCAGCATCATCTGAGAGGAAAGTTTCAGCTAAGGAACTGCCTTGGCCAGATTGGCCTTTGATCATTTCTTTCTGTATCAGGGGTGTCCTGATTATTGGTTGATGTAAAATGTCCCATCCCACTGTGGGCAGGTGCTCCTGGGCTGTATAAGAAAGCTAGCTAAGCTAATCATGAGTGTTCCTCCATGATTTCTGCTCCAGTTTCTTGCCTTGAGTTGTTCACTCAATAGTGCGATCTGGAAATATAAGCTCTGATCCTCTAAGTTGCTTTGTCAGAGAGTTCTACAGAACAGCAACAGAAAGAAACGAAACCACTAGGCATAAGTAAGAGTGGATCAAGTATGACTCCTAGTACCAGCTTCTGAACGAGTCACGTTTTTATTGCTAAGATAAAATAACAAGACCAAAGCAACTTATAGGAGGAAGGGTCTGTTTGGGCTTATGTTTCGAGAGGGGGGTAAGAATCCATGGTGGCAGAGAAGAAACATGGCCACTAGAGCAAGAAGCTAAGAGCTCATATCTTTTACTGTAAACATGAAGCAGAGAGAGAACTACAAATGGGTCTTTTAACTCTCAAAGCCCAAGTCCAATGACACACTTCCTCCAGCAAGGCCATACATCCGAAGCCTTACCAAACAGTGTCAACTTGGAAACAAGTGTTTAAATGCCCAAGACTACGGGGGCTGGGGGGGGGGGCATTTTTTCATTCAAACCACCATACACAATAAGTAACCTTTTTTCTTTCTTTCTTTTGAAAATACTACTGATCAGCCATCTAAGAGCTCAGTTATTGCTGTGATGATCGGGAGTGTCCATGCATGCAGGGTCAGAGTCTGTGCAATGGAGCCACCACCAGTGACAAGTACTGTCCTTACCAGGGGCTCTGCAGTGGCTTAATTATAAAGAGTACCTTTCTCAGAAATATGTCTGTATATATTTATCACTCAAGTAGCAGGAGTTGCTAGGCAAACTGGTAATGCAAACAGGAAAGACATTAGCATGCATAAGAGCTGAGAGCTTAAGTAATGGCCTTTGCTTTCACATAATAAACATACTCATTACACACTTTTTTTTTTCTGTCCCCTTAATAACATCACAGCATGGCTCTAACACACCCACCCTCTCCCTTCTAGCATTTGTTCCTGTGAGAGCGGGGTCACAAGGAGACATCTCCTCCGTGATGTCCTGCTTTCCAGCCTCTCCCTTGACACCCATTAACCTGCAGCACAGTTACTAAGTGTCTGGGCGGCTGGGTTGTTTTGTTCTTTTCACCTAATGCTGGGAACACGATTGTTCATGATATCTGTCAGCTTTCCATTACATCCAGTCAACACGGATCTCATCTAGGGATATGACATGTACACATACATTTGAAGATGGTAACGAGATGCGATTTCCCTATAAAATAACCATCCATGGGTACATTGTTGAGCATCTGGGCACTTTTAGGGGGAGAGCCTAGCTGGAGGAAGTAGGTCGAAGGTTCTTGAGAATATCCTGACCGTCTCCTTCCTTCCTACCTTGCTCTACTTCCTGTCTGCAGTAGAGTGAAAGAGTTCTTCCACCATCCTTTCACGCTGCATGACAGTCCCACAGTCTGGAAACACGAAGTAAACCATTAATCAAAGGCCCAGAAAACCAGCAAAGCAAACATTCCATTCTGTAAGTTGTTTCACTGAATATTTTGGTCGCAACAATGAATAATCACTAATACAGGTCATGTCAAAGGTTATGACTCCTTGACAGTATAACAGCTGAGCAGAAGCAAGGTCTTGTGAGGGAAGCAGCCCTGTGACTAAGAATGCCCCAGACAATGGGGACTTCAGACATAAAATGTCACTCCTCCATTAGGAAACGTCCTGTCAAGGATTCCTTACTAGGTTGTTCTTTTGTTCCTTCATTGGTTTATTTTTTTAAGTTTTAGCTATTTCCACTTAAAGTTTCTAGAACTCTCCGAGTTCTTTTCTGCATCCGAGCACTTGCACATTCTGTTCCTGTTCCTTTGTCTGGGCTGCTCTTTTCCCTGTCCTCACCAGACTGACTTCTCATGGCTGAATCCCAGACTTCTCTTTGCCAGTGAAGTCCCCTCTGACTATCAAGCCTGTGGTAGGTCCTCCTTTTTCACTCTGGAAGCAGTTGCTTGGCCCTCACAAAGCATAACCACTTGGATATATAATTACTCAATATACTAAAAAGTGCACATTAAAAAGAGCAGAATGCCCACCGGAACCCTTGCTGAAGGTACCACATCCCCTGGGTAACAGACACAGAGACCACACGGGACTGAACTGGAAGCTATCTCCATGCTGGCTAGCACCCGTGGTGCCAGAAGCTGCTGTGTGGGCTGCTGGGGGAGACAAGTTATCAAGGATCACACCCACATGTAAACCCTGCCATATTCAGTGCTTATCTCCCCAGCAAGCTGGTGCAGTAGTGGCACATTCCGGGGTAACCAATGGATTGCCAATTTCATGGTCCATAGGAGGGAATATGTGCCTGGCACAGCAGAATAGGACAAAAGCCTATTGTCAGAGAGGTCACAGATCCTATGAGGAAATCCACTACTGATGTTTTCTCAAATGGACAGGTAGTTAAACCACCTTCTAAATATTTATACCCATATATTAGTGCAGTCCTCAGCCTCCGTCAGAGGATGGCAGTGTTGAGGATAAGTGACTAGTGACTGCTTGGTTCCAGGTGGGACATCTGTGTCAGCCCTCTAAAGCTCAGTGAACACTGCAGAAAAGGAAGTGGGTGGACTGTGGGAGCCAATTGATGGGAAGATGGAGGGTACGTATCTTCTGGATATGACGTAGCCACTGCAATCATGAATAGGCAGCAGCTGTGACTGCCTGCAAGGGACCTGGGAAGAAGAAGGGAGGGAGGGAAGAAAGGAAAGGAGAAAGATGGACTGGGAGGTGGGCCAATTGAGAGAACAAGGGGGGATCGGCAGGAGTGGGAGGGTGGGATGGGGCAGATAGGGCTGGGAGGTGAATTAATCACAGTGTACCGCATGCAAATATTGCCAACTTTTCTAGTTAAGTGAAAATACTTAGGAGTAAGTGTTGAGTAGATGACTTAGGAGACGGTGGGAAGAGCCCGTCATGGAGCATCCAAACCAGGGGGCTGAGGCTGGAAAGGGGAGAGGCAAAATACAAAAGAGAGTTATGGAAGAAATTAAGGAGCTGGAGAAGGATCAGAGGGAGGGAAATCTGCCAGGGAAAGCCAAGCAGTGGATCTTAGGAGGTGATGAAGGGGACAGGCCAGACATGTCCATGGGCCAGAAGGACAGGTCAGACAGTCCCATGGGCCAGAGGGACAAGCCAGACAGTCCCATGGGCCAGAGGGACAGGCCAGACAGCCCCATGGGCCAGAGGGACAGGTCAGATAGCCCTATGGACCAGAGGGACAAGCCACACAGCCCCATGGGCCAGAGGGACAGGCCAGATAGGCCCATGGGCCAGAGGGACAGGCCAGATAGGCCCATGGGCCAGAGGAACAGGCCAGATAGGCCCATGGGCCAGAGGAACAGGCCAGATAGGCCCATGGGCCACAGAGACTGAGATGCCGCTATCAAACAACAGCTACAGGTGTTAGAGGGATGGTTCAGTCATGAAGAACACTCGCTGTTCTCTCAGAGAGCCTAATGTGGTTCCCTGCAGGGACATCGGACAGTTTACAACTATCAGGAACTTCTGGGGGATCGGATGCTCTCTTCTGGCCTCCTCAGGCACCCCACACACATGTAGCATACACTTACACAAACACACACATAAATAAAGGAAAATTAAAAACTGTACTACTTGTTGTATACCAGCCAAAGCTCCACTGACGGACAGAGGCCAGCATGGTCTGACCTGTAGGAACCCAAGGCCAACCAGGTCACTGATGCCTTCCCAGAATCCTCCTCTGCCAGGACACTTTAACCACGTGCACAGTAAGTCTTTTCTTCTCTAATCACTCAGAGTTCCTTCCATGCCGTCACGGTTCTCAGGGGAACGGTAACTAACCATGTTTTCCACTCTCTCTCCACCCCCTCCAGATCATGCCCCCTCGTGGAGTGTCTGTTTGCTAATGGTATTAACTGCTGCGGTATCCAGATTGCCAGATGTACCAAAAGCCATACTGGGACAGTTGCAACCCTGGAATTGGTCACAGCATGACCTTCTCCAAGCCCTTGAATCCGACAAAACCACCAGCTGGGGGGAAGGTCAGGAATAGCTTCAACCCCGCCTGCCTTGACAAGAGACATTACAACAAATGCGCTTGTATTTTATTGTGTGACAAATGGATGCAGTGTGGGAGAAGAGGGAAATAGAACCTAAGAAAGGGCACAGAGTCTCTCTGGGCAGCCAGATGGGATTGCACACAACCGAGCAAGCACAGTTCCCGCCACCAAAGAGCCAGCTGCAGAGAAAAGGCTTCCTCCTTCTTTGAAAGAAAAGATGCTCTCCTTCAAATGAGAAGTACACAGCAGACAAATGTATCTGGGACAACCTGAGGATTGAATGTCCCCACAGGACTCTCAGTGGGAGCCTGCAGGTTTGATTGAAAACACCACAGCAGGTGAAGGTAGATTCCTTATCACTTCCTATGCCCAAGGATTGAAAACTGAAAACTGAAAACAGACCCAAGGATTCTGCGGGCACTTTCTGCAGGCAGGGAGCATCAAAGTCTCTGGCTGATTTTGGACAGTTTTTTTGTTTGCTTGCTTGTTTGTTTGTTTGTTTGTTGTAAAATATATCCATAAGAGTTTGTCTTTAAAGGGGAATTGCTGGGTATTCATCATGTGGATAATTGATTTGTTACAAGTCACAGGAAAGCATTTGTCATTCGGAAGCCACCAAGCCCCACGTGATCTTCCTCCCCAGATAAGCACAGAGCCTTTTGACTTATTGCTGTCATTAAGTTGAAGTGTTCGGCTGATTATTTTGGTATTTCAGAATTCCATATAAATCACCTCCTTATTTTGGTGATTACAATTTTAAGAAGAGGTGCTTGATTTATAGGTGACAGCCAAGAGGAGGTGGGGGAGGAGGGCGAGGCAGGCACGAAGAGGGAGAGGCTAGAGGCCCAATGAAGACACAACTGGAAGCAGGTGTTCGATTCATTGATGCACCTCTCTACACACCCCCTCTCTAAAACATGCCCACGCCTGAGAGGTTTTTCACTCCGACACCTTGGAGACAAGGTCCTGGGATCTTCAGAGACTGGGATACGCAATGTTTTCCTCCTAGCTCAGGCAGCAGTCAAAGTCCAAAGAGAAATCCACCCTCCCTCTCTCGTGCATGAGCAAGCCACCAGACCAGAGTCTGTGTTCACAGAGAAAAGAAGTGATCAGGATCCGGCTCCCACTGGACACAGCTGGATTCTGAGACGCAGCCGAGCAGAAAATGACTTCCCAGGCCTCAGCAAGCCTATCAATCCACTGCAGTATCTGACACCTGTTCAGCGTGGCAGAGACGGTGGGAAGACTCACGATGAGCAGGCACAATGCCTGCCTGGACAGAACGGTAGGTCAAAAGGAAGGTCAAGGGCTTGTGCATCATCCCCGCCAGGTTAGAAAGTTATAGGAACTAGGACTGGGCTGTCTCCTAGGCGACTGGGAGGTGGGTGTTACCTCTTCAGAGGAGAGGAATGTGAAAGTCTGAAAGGGGACAATTGCCATCCTGGTACAGAGAATGGGATCCCGGCCTGGGTGAAGGCCACACATTCCAGTTGGGCAAGTCAGTCACCTGGCTAAAGGACCACCCCTCCACGAGGCACATCCACCCTAATGCCTGCTAAAGTGAGGAGGAATAATTAGCCCTTTAATGAGACCAATGTGGCTGCCTGTCCGACAACATGGCTGACCTTTCTGCCTAACTCAAATAGCATGGCTTTCTCTTTCCCTGTCTCCATCTTCCTCCTCCTAAGCAGCTGCTTAGATTTATAGCTTTCCTGACTTGAAGTATTTCTTTTAAAGACTAATAAAATTATCCTGAAGTTTTAAAACAAAGAAAGAAGAAAAGAGGAGAGGGGAGGGGAAGGGAGGAGGAAGAGGAAGAGGAAGAGGAAGAGGAAGAGAAGAGAAGGAGGGAGGAAGGAAGATAATTGGGAACTGAGGGGCTAGCTCAATGGGTAAAGCAGCTGCTGGATACATGACAACCTGAGTTCCGATCCTTAACATCTACATAAAAAGCCAGGCATGATGATACGTGCCTGTAACCTTGGGGCTTGAGGCACAGACATGTGGATACCCAGGGCTCACAGGCCAGTCAGTATGGACCAAACAGTAAGCTCCAGGTTCACTGAGAGACTCCAGCTCAAAAACCTAGGTGGAGGGCAAAAGGGGAGGACAACACACATGAATGCATGGGTGTGTGAGCACTCACACACACACACACTCACAGACACACACACACACACATACATACACACATGCACACACACATACACACGCACGCACGCACACACACACACACACACACACTCATACATCACAAAACAAGCCATAGCAATGAATTGAGAAGTGGAGTGGCTATCTGTAAACAGCAGTCACCAACTCTCACTCAGCGTAAATCTATTTGTGGAATTTCTATATTAAGAGACACAGACCTCCCTTCCATTGTGAGAGGTCAGGCTTGAATTTGAAATGTTTCCTGTAAGGGTTGATAGTGATCCCATACCTGAAGGAACATGTCCAATTCTGTGCTGTTCATATTAGAGTGTATACCGAGGAGCAGGTGGCCAGGATGTGCAGAGACTACAAAGCTCATCCCACAGAGGATCTACAAAGGGGCAAAGGCATTCCATTCCCCTGGAGAAGAAAGGGACGAGAGCTCACACGACTCTGCTATGTTTTTTCACAGGAGACCGGAAGCAATTTATTTCATAATTGCTCCAGAGAGGAGAGTGAAAACTGCGGGGGGAGAGGCAGGTTTCTGTCCAACATGATTTAGCAATTAGAGGGCTCTGACCTAGAAGGCATGATAGATAATCAGCTCCCTGCCACAGGAAGTGGTAAAGGATAGCCAGGGTGGGATTACTGTTCAGAAAATGCCTGCATTTTGTAGAAAGTGAATTCGGATATAATTAAGGTATCCTTCCTAGGAGAAAAGTCTATGAGTGTATGACATATTTAAACTAGCATATGAATAGTTGATGGATTCTTTCAAGAAGGTATGTTGTATTCAGACTCGAGAATATACCAGGAGTGGCAGATATGCCAGCCTTATAACTGTTTTGAGTCTCTTCCTGTTGCTGTGATAAAATACTCTGACCAAAGCAACTTGAGAGAGAACGGGTTTATTTGGCTCATAGCTCCCTGTTACAGTCTATTAGGGCAGGGAAGCCACAGCCATGGGAGTCTGGGGGAGTCATGCATGCTGCATCTGCCCTCAGGAGACATCAGCAAGGAATGCCTGCTCCTTTCCAGCTCCATTTGTACAGTCCAGGATCTCAGCCAGGGAATGGCACCACCCACAATGGTTAGGTCTTCCATCTTCAGTTAATGTGGTCCAGATAACTCCCCACAGTCGTGCCCAGGAGTTCCATCTCCTAGGTGACTCTAGATTCTGTGGAGTTGGCAGGTTGACACAAACCACCACAGGAGCCTGATGGACTTCTCAACCTTCCTAATGCTATGACCCTTTAATGCATGTCCTCACATTGTGGTGACCACCAACCTTAAAAGTATTTTGTTGCTACATCATAACTGTAATTTTGCTACTGTTATGAGTTGTAATGTAAACCTCTGATATGTAGGATATCTGATATGCAACCCGCAAAGGGATTGCGACCCGTAGGTTGAGAACCACTGCTCTAACGGAAGGCCTGGGCCTTGATTTCAGTGCTGACTGTGTTATGGATCCGCTTCAGCACTGAACTCCTAACTGAGAGGCAAGGATGCATGACCCGTGAGCACCACTGAGTGGGTTTAGGTTCTACCTCTAGCCACTAACTAAATGCAAATATCCACAAGGAGTAGCTTTCACTTTGATAGGAGACAGGGGGATGGATAGGAGTGCCCTCACGTTCTGTATTATATAGACATGCTTGTATTCTATGTTAGAAAGAGGAATTAACACATACATGCTGTTTGATTAGCACAAATGCACTGTTAATGGCTTGTTTGTTCTGAGCTAACCCCATGTCTTGATGCCCCTAGAGGAGTCCAGGGTTAACTGCACAGGAACGACTAGACTCAGCATTACAAGACGTGTCTAAGCCCAGACACCCAGACAACAAGGGGAGATTGCAAGGGATAGCAAGCAAAGCACAGACGTCTCAAGTGTGGGGCAGGTCTGAATTCCAGGATGATTCATTGCCTTGACCCCTATATAACTGGCAGCTGGAGATAAGATGCTACAGATTTTTAGGGTACAGATATTTAGAGGCTGCTGTCTCTCTAAATAAAGCGCAGCTTTAAAGATTCAATTCCTGCCTTTGCTCATTGGCATCTGCAAGTGACCAACAGTCTCAAGCCCCAGGATTCTGGTGATAGCTTAATAGAAGAGGGAAAAAAGGAGGCAACAGTGGCACTCTGCAGCATTCCGCATGGGCATATCAGCACTCCTTCTCGGGCCCCTGTGGCCCAGGGCCAGTGCTTGCTTACAGACACCACTACCTGGCTGTACGTATGCAAGAGCAACTGTGCTTCAGCTAACCATCACCTCTTTAAAGTCTTCAACACTGACGGTTAGAGCCACCCTGACCCGATCCCTTTACTGTAATCCTAGGGTGGGACATAGTTGAAGCTGCCCATGCAATTAATTGACCCTCTGGTACCAACATCTACTTCATAGAACTACCTGTGTCCAGAGCACCTTTGGCCAAGTCTTGTGCCCAGGCTAATCGGTTCTCTCCTTGGGGTTCCCTAGCTTCCAAGATCACAAGTTTGGGGGTATTCGGCACCCAGGCCACCTTGTGAAGAAGCAATTTATTATGCATGCTAGAAGCTTCTTCCTTCCCATGGTGCATTGGCATAGCATCTGAACAGAGGGGAAATGCAGTGGAGGGAGCTCTGGCCTTAAGATATTCCAGCATGATTCAAAGGAAGATTATGCTAAAATGAGGGAAATATCTTTTCATCAAAAGACCATGTTCAGAATTTTCCACATCATTTCACCCTCTGTGATAATTTAAACCAGTGGAGTGTATAAGATGATAATGATAATAATAATAATAATAACAATAATAATAAACAATCCTTCTGAGACACACAAAAGATGTTTAAGCAGTGGCTGAGAAGCTACTTGGCAATATCTTTGAATGAGTCTCTGTCTTCCAACCTCTGCTGGAACTATCAGCCACAGTTTTATGAAGAATTACTATGAAAAGGAACAGCAGTGTGTGCAGGAGGGAGATGGGATGAGCCACGAGAAGATGATCCAGGTATGAAAGATCTGCTAGATAAATATAAGTTGTAGCCCTGTACAAGGCATTCACCATACAGAGATTAAACTAAAGGTGTATCATTGGCCTCAGGCTGTTCCCAGTCCAGCAAGGGTGACAGAGTCATGAGCCCCCAGCCACAGTGTGAGAACATCCACGTGTGCAGTCAGCAGCCCTAGAGCTCAGTGGTCCACTCTTTGGTTTACTTGGGAAAGCCTTTGTGCCTCTCCATGCCTCCCGTTCCTTGCTCAGAAGATGAGGATGGTAGCAAGGAGCTCAAACATGTAACAGGACTCAAACACGGAACAGGACTCTGCTGTGTACAAGTAGGCTGGCCATCCTTGTCGTTACCACAGGTAAGGCATGTGGTTCAGTCACCAGCTGCTCACCCAAAGGCAGAGGTTGGTGAAAGCTTGGAACACTGAGTCACCGAGGACTGGGGAAGTTAGCCAAGCAGCAGCGCAGTCAGGAAGATGAGGGTGTTGCAATGACGTTGCAGAGACATGACATGGCACTTTATCTACTTGCATAAAATGGCTTGTCACATGCATGTATATACACTAAAGTTCATGTTGTATACATGTGTGTATACTAAATGCCACATTCTGGGCATATAAATACATTTAATACCATGTTTGCATATACACATTAAATGCCATACTGTTATGTGCACATGTTCAATGGCATATTGCTACATGTGCATAGATTAAAGGATACATTGACTGTATATATACAATTAATAACATTATGTGGGGGCTAGAGAGATGATTCAGTGTTTAAGAATGCTGGCTGCAGAGACTACCCCATCCGGGAATCCATCCCATCATCAGCCACCAAACCCAGATACTAATGCACATGCCAGCAAGATTCTGCTTAAGGAACCCTGATATAGCGGCCACTTGTGAGGCTATGCCAGTGCCTGGCAAACACAGAAGTGGATGCTCACAGTCAGCTATTGGATGGAACACAGGGCCCCCAATGGAGGAGCTAGAGAAAGTACCCAAGGAGTTGTAGGGGGCTGCAACCCTGTAGGTGGAACAACAATATGAACTAACCAGTACCCCCTGAGCTTGAGTCTCTAGCTGCATATGTAGCAGAAGATGGCCTAATCAGCCATCATTGGGAAGAGAGGCCCCTTGGTCTTATAAACTCTATATGACCCAGCACAGGGGAAGGCCAGGGCCAAGTAGTGGGAAGTGGGTGGGTAGGGGAGCAGGGACGGGGGTGGGGTATAGGGAACTTTCAGGATAGCATTTGAAATGTAAATAAAGAAAATTTAAAAAAATTAAAAAAAAAAAAAAAAAGAATGTTGGCTGCTCTTCCAGAGGATCCAGGTTCAACGCTCAGCATCCACATGGTGGCTTACATGCATCTATAACTCCAATTCTAGGGGATCCCAAGCCCTCTTCTGGTTTCCACAGGCACCAGGCACACATGTGCAGGCAAAACACCCACATACATACATGAAATAAATAAATGAATTTTAAAGTAATATGATGTATACAGGTGTGTGTGTGTGTGTGTGTATTGACATCTCCCTATTGCCTTATACATGATTATATATTTGATAGCATGTCTACAGGTACATGCACTAAAATGTATGTGTATATACATACATTAAATGGTCTAGCATAGGCCATCGCAATAAGTAATAAGTGGAAGTAGCAGATAAGACACAGACAGACAAAAGTCATTCAGTAGACAAGCTTCTTGGTCGTGCTGAGAAGCCTGAGTGCTTTGTGCGTTATAAACTGCTAGATGTTAGAGAAGCCACATAATCAGATTTTTAGCCTAAAGGAGAGTTGCATGCAGAGAGCTGGGGCAAGCTGGCCCTCCAGCCAGGAGGAGGCTGATGTAAGCATCCTCTTAGGAAATTATGAGGATACAGAGCAGACTTGATCAAGAGAGAGAATCTAAAGGTATTTAGGATATCCAGTTCAGGATGATGGATCAAATCTGTGCATTTTATCTCCATTTTTCTTCCTAAGATCCCTATAATGCAGCTACATGTTATTCAAATTGCATATCCAGTCTACAATTCTATATATTGGACAACAAAGAAAAAGGTGAAAAGCAGAGAGCAATTATATTAGTTACCTTTCATTTGCTGTGATAAAATACCATGATCAAATGCAACTTTTGGAAGCAATAATGTGTTTGGGCTTCTGGTTCCAAATGGAGCCAGGTTCATCATGGTGGGGTAGACATGGCAGCAGGGCAGACATAGTGTCTGGAGAATGGAGCTAAGAGACCACCTCTCAACCCCACATACAATCAGGGGGTGAACTGAGGTAGGACAGGACTATGTAACCTCAGTCTCAAAGCCTGCCTCCAGTGATGTACTTGCATCAGTAGAGCTACCTACTAAACCCACCCAAATGGTCCCAGCTGGGAACTGAGTGTTCAAAGTTGTGAGCCGACGGGGGACATTTCTCATTCAAAACACCCTAGCAATAAGCCCTTGGAACCCCAGAAGCCCACAATCATGTGGTAACAAATAAGGAAAGCCCAAGGACACTAGATTCCAGCATATGATGAAACTGAGAACCTCGCTATCTGCACCAGAGAAGCCTACAGGCCCAGATGGGAAGTGGAAACACCAGTCAACTTTTGGAGCCAAGACCCAGACCTGTTCCCCCTCACTAAGCAGTGTCTTTAGCCTCTAGGACCACACGCCAATGGGAATCCAGTGCCAGACACATACAGAATTTTAAGTGTACTGGTGTTCACATTCAAAAATAGGATCTAAGGTTAAAATTAACTGTGCCTTTACATTTCATTTCACTTGACACACAATTAGTAGCAGGTTGGTGGGTACATTATGTTGTATGATGATACAATCAAAATAATTAGTATAATTGCCATATTTCTTACCTCGAATTTCAGTTCTAGGTTTATGAACTATATAACTCACCCCTAACTGTAGGCCCTCTAATACACAATAGAAATGCAGAATGTGTTCTCTTTCCTCACTTTAGCCTTGTGCCCATTGACTGCCACTCCCCTTCCCATTCTTTGGTAACCACGAATCTGCTCTTTGCATTTGTGAAATCAACTTATTTATGCCCATATTAGGAACAAGATTAGCTGTGATAACAATTCCTTTATCTGGAACTAACCAGAATAGCACTGTTTCCAAATGTAACCAGTATAAACCTTGCAGTGGGGTCTTCACATTACTTCTTTTCACGATACACTGGACTTTTACATTTGCAGTGCATCTCAATCCAGTTGCTACACTGTCGAGGGAAATACTTTACCCGTCATCAGACATCATGTGATCTACAGGTGGAAAGTCAGACCACGTACCCAAGCCATTCCAAAAGAAATGCCAAGGCTCCCAGCCCCGAATAGAATGTGCATTTTGGAAAATAAGTTACAATTATATTTTTCGTTTCTTTAGTTGAGGTTTCAGTTAATGCTTCCTGTTGTCTCTCTTCTCCTTTCTCCTCCCCTCTCTCCCCCCTCACCCTTCTTGCCTCTCTCTCCTTCCTTTCTTAGCTGATGGGAGCAGATTTGTGGCAAGGCATGCTCAGCTCCCCATAGTGCGGCCTGCCTTTCCACGAGACTGGAAGGAAAGGAGCCAAATGACCATAAAATGAAGCTTAGAAACCATGGGCAAAAACAAATGATTCTCCTTTCAGTTGACTTCCTCAGGCATTTTGTCACCATGATGGAAGGCTCACTAACACAAACAGACAACATTCTCCAAACAAATGAGAAATGTTGATGTCATGGGAATAGATTGATAGCCTGATCTCAATGGCACACATGCAAACGGTAATCAGCTTACCAGCTCTCCAGGCTCCAGCCCATTATCAATGGCCCTGTTGCTTTGGATCTGGGATGATGCAGCATAGCAGTAGCAGAACATACTGGAATAAGACTGTCTATTTCATAGTTGTGAGGAGAGAGAGAGAGACAGAGAGGCAGAGACAGAAAGACAAAGAGTACTAACTAGAGTATACCCCTGAAGGCCACTCTCCCAAACACTTCCCCCATGCTCCTCTTCTTAAAACTCCAAGCATCTCCTTCCCTAGTACTAAGTCTCTGATACAGTGGGCCTTGCCCTCCACTATTCCACCCTACGCCTACTCTGCTCTGTAGTCCAGGATGCTCCAGGCCAGCTACTACACACTTCTGTATGCACTGCCCTTTGTTGACTCTTTCCAACCACTTCATAGACTGGGTATGATTGTCTTCATTGTACAGCTACACAAGAGGAGGACCACAAAGGGACAAATGGCTTTGCTGAAGATCGCGTGCCAGGTAAATGATGGAATTAGGACTCAAACCCAGACTGGAGAACCAGTTCTCTTCACTGTAACACGTTGCCTGTCAAACTCTCTGAAATATAGAACTGCTGTCGAGAGTTGGGCTGGAAGGAAGGGGTGGGTGGTAGTCATTTTTTAAGCTGGTTCCAGGCAGAAGGAGCTCCTTCTAATGGCATTTCCATAATTAGAATGCGTTTTATTCTGATAGTCATAATTTAGGCAATTGCGGTGACATTCAGCTGAAACCTGGCATACAAGATGTTCATTTCTCTTAAAAGTTCACTCTTAATTGGCCTCAGCCCTTTCCAAGTCTGAGAGGGGAACAGAATGTATGCTTCTGATGTCCCGATGTTGACATCTGTTTGACGCTCAGTCCCTAGAGTTTATTCCGCATAAGATGGGGTGGGGAGGCAGGTAGGGAAGAAAGAGAAAGGAGGAGTCTTGTCAGACAAGAGGTGTACTGTAGTGCATGCTCCTCTTCAGGGCTCTCTGGAATCACAAGTGGATTCTGCATGCCACGCAGAGTAGACGGTTGTAGCAATGATGAAATTACACTCCCTCATTCCTCAGAATGCTCCTAGGAGAGAAGCTGTAGCTATGACGACCACTTACCAGTGTAGTCAGTCCTGACGGGGTCTTCCACCTCAAGAAAAGTGGGAATTCTCAGGAGAAGCTGGACTGTTAGGTGAAAGGACAATGGAAGTAAAATTTTTGGTGGTCTCCTGACCTGGAGTTTTGGTGGCCTTCTGACCTGCAGGAATATCCCAGCTGCTGTAAATTACATTTACTAGAGAAAGCCTGGGAACTGGAGTAGTATGGAAGTTAGAGAGGAATAAAGTGGACTGAGCTCTGCTCCAGTACTTGCTCTCTGTGAGCCTCAGTTTCCCAGGCCAATACTAACTGAAAAACCCCAAGACTGTTGTAAGAACTAAGAAGCAGTCTCTGGCCTAACTCAGACTCCGGCTTCTCATTCTGTACAAGCCTAGGTATTCTGACAGACCCTCTCACTGTGTTGGGTAAGTATAGAGATGAATAAGAATCAGAATGTATTTACCAGGGACAAAACTCTAGGCAAAAATGGAAAACTAGAAGCTGGAGAGACGACTCCACAGTTGAGAGCACACACCGCCCTTGAGAGCTGGAGTTCTGTTGTCAGCATCTGTGTGGGGCAGCTCACAACTGCTTGTAACTCTAGTCCAGGTGATCTAATGCCACCTTCTGACCTCCAAAGTCACCTGCATTCATACACACACACACACACACACACACACACACACACACACACACACACACAATTAAAACTTAAAATCTTTTTAGAAGAAAAAAGCAAAAGAAACCTACAAAGAACATTGGAACAAATTTTCCTGAAGAATATTTATCAATCCCAAGTGACTTCAGTACCAGCAAGTTACAGAAATGAGAGACAGACTTTTAAAACTCAGGCCATAATAGGTATTTGCAGCTCTAATTGATATTAGCTAGCTTTTCCACAAACCCTCAAGTTTGACAAGGGCCCTTCTTCAATGGTGCCTACACAACATTATCTAGACACAGATATCTAGGGAAATACATCTTCAACTCAGGACTCAAACAATTCCTGCAAAATATCAAGAATTGTCTGGTTATGTAAGAAGGCACAACACACAAGGAAATATAACACAGTATTAAAAAGCCAGCAGAACTCACACCAGCTTTATTACATACATAAAGTCTTTAGAGGTATAAATTATTTGCTTAGAAACAGAAAAAAAATTGGGGTGGGCTGGTGGGGGCTGGAAGGAGCACGAGATGGCCCAGCAAGTAAAGGTGACAGCCATCAAACCTAAAACCTGGGGTGGGTGTGGGGGGGTCCACATGGTGGAAGGAGAGAACTGACTCCCATCCCACAAGCTGTCCTCTGACCTCTATAACATGCCACAGTATACACACACACATACAAACATACACAAACATACACATTCTTGTACATGCACACATATACACAAATAAATACATAAGTGTAATTTTTAAAAATGACAAGAAAATTGAAAGCAAGACTGGATAACAAAAAGAAAGAAATATACCATTTATAAACAAAAATGTAAGATTTGAAATCAAAAGTGAATAAATGGATAAAACACTACTAGCTACACATGAAGAGAGGTTTTTCTCAACTCTAAGAGAAGACCACAACTCTTAAAACCATGCTCAAAATGCAACAAAGATTAAAAGTTCAAATAGAGAGTTTGGGGTTGCAGGGTGGAGGGACATCTAGCTTACATCTCACTGAGGTTTCAAAGCGGAAAGGAAAGCAAGGACAAGCTGAGTGGAGAATGCAGCTTTTCAACGTGGGAAAAACCCAGATAGCTAATCCATAAAACATGGGAGACAAAGAAATTATCTTTTTGTAAAACTAGGAAAACAATAATAAAATCGGAGGATGTTTGCTATAAGTTCCGTGAGTGCATTGCTTCAGTGATGTCTCTGCCAGTCAATGGTTGCCATGCTCGCTCCATGGTCTGGATATCAGCCCTGAGAGATTTTGTCCTCAAAGGCTACATCTCAGCCCTGGGAGAAGTGGCTTCATTCTGCATCGACTCTTTCTCTCTGGTTTTTGTCTTACATTTAGTGTGTGTGTGTGTGTGTGTGTGTGTGTGTGTGTGTGTGTGTGTGACATGCCCTCCCCCCAACCACACACACACTCATGCAGACATGCATGCACACACATGCGCACTCTGCAGTGTAAATTCAGAGGTCATAGGACAATTTTGGGGAGTCTTTTCTTCCATCACTTAGGTCCCAGGGAGCAAACATCAGGCTTGGCCACAGGTACCTTTACCTCCTGAGCCCATATAGCTACTATATTTAGACCTATTAATTTCTCTTGATTGCTTACTGGCCATGCCCTCATTTTCTCAGTTCCTGGTACAGTCAACCATTATTTCCACTTAAACTTTCTCTGTTCAAAGTAATGTGTGCTTTAGGGCGAAAGTGAGGAAAAGGAGAATATGAATCTCAAAGGCAGGCATCTCTTTCTTTGATCTTCAGCCTGGTGCCTAGAAGGTAAATCTCCTGGACACTGTCCCTCTGGTCCCTTCCTAGCACACCCATATGGTGGCTTGTTGAAAGTATAAGCTTTGGAGTCAGATGAACTCATGCATAAATCGCAGCTTCTGCCAGTTGCCAGCTGTATCCTCAGAGAAATTTCTTAATCTCTCTAAGCCTGTTTCCTTACTTTAAAACTGATATAATAATGCTCTCGCCCACTGGCTGTTGAGACTTAGCTGAGACAACCTATATAAAAACTTCCTGGAGCAACGCTGATCCTCTGTCTCCTTCCAAGAAAGTGCCTTAAAGACATATCACACCCCGCAAGACACCCTGCCCTCCCTCGCCCAGACTTAAAGCCTTCTTACTGAGGGCCTCCATGCTCTTGGAGAGTCTTACCTTCTTTTTCTATTGGATTTATTTAATTAGCTGATGTCTGCACATTGCTCAGAGGCCAGAATGCTGAATCTGTTCTTTCTATTGCCTGGTTCTCTTCCCTCCCTAATGGACTTCTAAATCTTTACATCAGAGCCCTGGCTGTCTCTTTGACCCTTGTGCTGTAAGATCTGGGAGAGATCAACTGTCCTGAGCCAGAATGATGAGGCAAGGTAAGATGAATGCTTACAGACTCTCTAAGGATACCTGCTCTGCACAGTGGAGCTAGCCCTAATGGCGGGGGCATGGGTGAGCACCCCCAAGGGCATGAGAGCAGGAAAGCTGGCCCTGCAACTCCTCTGCCATCAGGTGGCTTGGGTGTGGGAGTGATGCCCTCAGCTCCCTCACCTCTCGACACCTGAGGCAGTCAGAAGAGCTGGCCCCAGAGTCATGAGAGTGGGTAAGCTGTTCCTGCCCCTCTCTGGTTGCAGCACTTCGGACAGTGGTCCCAACACCTGGCCTGGGCAACACAGGAGAGTTGGCCCTGATAAGTGAAGGCTTGGGTGAGCCAGCCACAAGAGTGTGAGAGCAGGAGAGATGGCTTAGCCCCTCGACAGGTGCAGCACTTGGGAGGGTAGCCCCATACCTTGGCTGGACAGCACAGTGGAGCTGGCTCTGGTGGCACGGGTGTGGGTGAGCCAGCCTAAGAGCTGATCCTGCCTCTTGCCGGTGGCCGCATTGAGCGAGTTAGTGGGCACAGTGCTGCAGAGCTCACCCTGGGTGGTGCCGATAAGGGAGAGCCAGAGGGCTGATCCAGGGCTTTGAGTGGGCCCATCCCAAAAGTCCACATCATCTGTGGACTGCTGGAGTGCATAAAAGGGTCAGTTTTACTGATCCACAGCTTCAGGATCTCCATGACACAGGGCAACAACAGGAAAACCAGGAGAAATCACAGTGAGGGTCCAGGATCCAATACTGGTGGTATGGCAGAAGCCAGAGACCTCAGACTAGACCAATGACTCATTGCAATGAACATTTGCAAGTGAAAACGTGTGGACAGAAGGATATACTGTGGGACACAGTGCAACACACTACAGCTTCCACAACCAGATTTTTTCTATGCTTTGTTTTGTTTGTTTTGTTTTGTTTTTTTATTTTCTCTTGGGGGGGGCATTGCAAGTGTGGAGGGCAGATACAAAGGGGTAGGGAAGTGAGTGGGACTGAGGTACATTATGTAAAACTCACAAAGAATCAATAAAAAGTGAAGGTGAGGGAAATACCTGCTGTGCTGTGAGTTCTAAGCCAGCCTGTATGTTGGCACTAACTGTGCACTATTTAACATTGGTGGGGGGGGGGGTATTATCAACACTCTTCTCTGATCTACAGCATAATCCAGGTATCGATATGGGTCAACTCTGCTTACCTTCCCACCAAGTATTTGAGTCTAGCCAGTCTGAATGGACACCAGCTGGAGCCTACACTACTTCAGTCATTCAGCCACTCCATTAGACACATCAACTGAACACTGTACACAAAGCTCAACACAGGGACCTGGGCTGCAAAATGGAGATTACAACTCTGTTCTCTTAGAGCTCATTAAAAAAAAAAATAGCAAGTGAACTCACACAGTCTTGGTTGTAGAAAGGGCTGAGATTGTCTACTGCATCTTTCCTGTACCCTAGGATTTTGATTCTCTGCTTGGATGTTTCTGAGGGTATGGACTTCTCAATCTCCAGGCAGGAGTTTCTCACAAGACATAGCCAAGCATGAGAAAGTTCTGCTCCTGTAGCCAGAACTGTCCTGTGTACATAAAAGAAAAAAAAGGAGGTACTCTGCCAGTTCCTAAAGCAAGCAGGTAAATCTGAGGTGCAGATGTATGAGGAGATGAGGGCATCCCAAGATAACTGTCACAGGAGAGGGCCCTGTGAGTGTCTCATGACAGAGGTGCCCATTATACACTTGGGTTGAAACCTTGCACTAATGTTTTTTGAACCCAAAAAGTCTGTCCCCAGAGAAAAGGCCTGCCACTTCTAGAAAATGATACAAAGATGCTGTCTCATACCCATGCCCCTGTGTAAGTAAAAATTCTTAACATTGTATAAAGGCAGGCCAAGGAAGAGTTTGACAGCTTGAGAGAAGTGGGCAGATCAGTATAACTTGAAACCAAGGGATGGCAGGGGATGCGTTCTCCGGTTTTTATTTTTGCCTTATATATCATATGGAACTAAAGAAGGCAACTTGAAAATGCCATACAGTGTAGGTAATAAAAGCTGTGGTAAAAACTTACACTTTCTAGCAAAAAAAAAGCAACAAAAAAAAATATAAGACAGAAAACTTTTAGCCAATGCGCACCCTGTTTAAATCTATGGCCACATTCCCACTTGGGCCAACATATGCTGATTTGGGAGCCTAGACTTCACTCTTGCAAGGCTGGAATGAGGCAACTGTGTCTGTCAGGATTCTTTACAGAAACAGGACCAATAGGAAGTACAAATATAATATGTCAATAGTTTTAAGGAAGTGGCTCTTGTGGTTATGAAAGCCAAGAAGTTCTAGGATCTGCCATCTGTAAGCTGGTGGTGTAGTTCATTCCAAGTCCAAAGGCCAGCAGGAAAAGGTGGGTGTCTCAATTAAGAAGAGTGGCTTGACACCCTTCTGTCCATCTGCTCTGATTGGGCCATCAGTGATGCACACCCAGATGTGGAGGGTCATTTTCCCTCAGCTTATTAATTCAACTGCTATTCTCTCCTAGAAAGGCCTCCACAGACACATGCAGAAATGATGATTTACCAATTACCTGGGCATCTCTTAGCTCAGCTGACAATACAATAATACAATTAATCATCAAGTACCCTACTATCACGTTCATGACAGTGTTAAAGGACAGGTGGAGCTGAGCCTTGCACTCCCGAGAATCAGCAATGACCTCAACTGTGCTCCCCTCTGGAAAGGGACCACGTAGAAATTCCAGACTTCCAGCCCCATCTAGCAAGAGTAAGATTTTCCTCCACTGGTCATTAGAGCAATATCAAAGGAAACCAAGGGAGAGTCTACATCACGGCTGTTTCCCCATAGACATAAAGCTACCTCTCAGCAGGGCAGAGAGAGAACATGCCCTTCCCTCTTAACATTAGTAAAGCTTTAGTCCTTTCCCCTTGCCAGAGTGTGTCCGAGAAAACCATTTAAAATAGACAATTTGGATAATCCAAAAGAGTCTTATCACATAAAATCTGCACTTTTTTGCATTAACTGAAAAATCTCTCCTCATACACAAACCAAGAAATCTTAATTTCATTTAAAAAACCATAAAAAGATACCAACACCATGAGAAATAGAATAAATGTTAAAGGTATTTATTGGTCTTAGATCTTAAAGTAGCTAAGGTTTCTTTTATTTGGTAGGTTAGTTGGTCAGTTGGTTGGTTGGTTGGTTGTCTCTAGTAAAAACCAGCATCCTTGATGAAAAAGGAACTATTAGGAGAAAAATAGAATAATCTCAGGAAAGACATAGAGTACCATGTAACAGCCAGCATGGCAGTGCACATCTGCACTCCCAGTGCTGGGGGTCGGGGGCTGTGACAGGCAGATTCTGGGGACTTGTTGGCCAGCTGGTCTCACTAAAGCAGTGAGCTCAGACTCAGTGAGAGACCCAATCTCAGTAATGATGTGTGAGCCATAGAGGAAGGCGACTGGTGTTGACCTCTGGCCTCCACACAGGCATATACTTTCAAGCATGCTCCCACACATGTACACACAGCCAAATACAGCACACCCAGAAAATAGATTTTAAAATCTACAGATAAACCAAAATGGAATTCAACATGTTTAATTAGCCTGCAAAAAAAGGCAGGGGGAAGAAACCAGAGAAAGAAGGATGAAGAAATAATGCTAAATGAAGATGTCCCAGATATCAGCGCAAAGTGTGTGAGGTGAAGGTTAACAGAAAGTAAAGGAGAAATAGACAATGCCAAGATTGTTTTTGTTGACAGGGTCTTCCTGTGTAGCCCAGGCTAGCCTCAAAGTTGCTCTCATACTGCCTCAGGCATCATCCTCTCAGACATGTGCCACCAGGCCTAGCTTAAATACAAGGTTATAATTGGAGATTTCAACATCTTATTCTTGGTTAAAGATTTCAATGTTTTTATATAGCAAGTGCTTAGAAAAAAAACATAGAGAAACAAAGATTATGAAATAGACTTTCAACCAATCTCTAAGACATGTAGTCACCAACATCAGTAGACATTCTTTTCTAGCACCTGTGGGACATGTACCAAGACAGACTCCCCCCTCCCCAGCCACATGGAGTGTGTTCTCTGACCACATTGTAATAAAATTTTAAATCAGCAACACAAATCTTTAGTCAAGTGGACACTAAATCATAT
This sequence comes from Mus pahari, assembly GCF_900095145.1. NCBI lineage: Eukaryota > Metazoa > Chordata > Mammalia > Rodentia > Muridae > Mus > Mus pahari. Next base: position 81,101,124 of record NC_034590.1, on the reverse strand, counting down.
ATTTCTAAATCATGAATCAAAGAGAAAGGTTCAAAATATTTAAAGCCCATTGAACTTAATGAAATGGAAATAAAATACATCAAATTTTGTGGGATATAACTACAGAAGACCTAGGAGATGGATTTATATCTAATCCTACACTAAAAAAAAAAAAAAAAAAAAAGAGGAAGAGTCTCAAGTCAATCATCTATGGTCTCATCTCAAAATTCTAGAAAAAGAGGGCTGAGGAGGAAAAATACCTGGGCGGTTAAAGCATGGTGTGAGGCTGAAACCCATGGAAAAGTCGGACATGCTCGCACATCTGTAATCCCAGCACTGGTATGGAGTGATGGGAGGCAGAGAAAAGAGACGCTTAAAGACTCCTGGGTGAGCTTGTCTGGTGTCACTTGGATGAGCATTGAGAGAGACTGTCTTAACAGGATGGAAAGTGAAGACCAGCACTCTTGTTATCCCTGGGATGATCTCTACCTTCTAAGTCCCAGGGAGCAAAACCAAGGTCAAAGCCAAGTGTCCACAAATGCCCCCTCATGACCTCTGCTGGTTAAAGTTGCAATGGCTGACCCTCCAAAGCAAAAAAGCACAGATATAATTAGGGACCCAAGTAAAAGCAAAAAAAAAAAAAAAAAAAAAATAGGAGAAGCGGGGCTGGTGAGATGCTCAGTGGGTAAGAGCACCCGACTGCTCTTCCGAAGGTCCAGAGTTCANCTCATAACCATCTGTAACAAGATCTGACGCCCTCTTCTGGGGTGTCTGAAGACAGCTACAGTGTACTTACATATAATAAATAAATAAATCTTTTTAAAAAAAAAATAGGAGAAGCAGGCACATCCCAGATGCAGGAATAAAAGAATATCTGCTTGCTTATCAGAAGGAAATGGAGAACATCTTTGGGAACGTTATGCCTCATAATCCAATTGCAAAATTCCAGAAGTTTGACAATCAATTTTCTTGGTAAGACTATGTGGGGAGATGGTGCTCTTCTACCCCACTGGTGGGAATGGAAAGGTTGCATTCCCTTGGGGGAAATTTGGCAATGTCAAGGAACATTACATGCATGTTCATCTTCTAAGTCAGGAACCCATATCTAAATCTGAAGGGGGGAAAAAAGTGATGAGTGAGAATAGTCCTTGCAGAAGTGCTGGGGTTTTGTTTGTTTGATTTTGTATTTGTTTTTGTTTCTTGGGACAGAACATCGTGTACCCCGGTTGCTCCCTCATGTTTAGCCCTCACAGTTCCCAGAAGGGCTGTACAGGCTGCTGGGGGAAAACGCTTATCAACAATCTTCCTCCTCGGCAGTGCATTTTGTGTGTAGGCAAGGCAAGCCCACTGGTACCAGAGTGGAGGACATGCTGGACTTTTGTGTTTCATGGTGCTTCCTAAAGTTCCATCCAGCTATTGCTGAACAGCCAACTGACCCCCTCTGTACTCTGACCAGCTCTGGCCCTACCTGCACTGCTTCTCTCTTGACATAGCCTCTGAGAGGTCCTGGCTATGGTCATCAACCACTTTAACCCTCATTATACCTGGAATCCCAAAGCATAAACAACTTCTGGAACAACCGTGACCAATAGAAGAGCCCAGAGCCAAGGAGCAATGTCCTCAGCCATATTGAGGCACATCCTCTTAAGCCTCTCAAGGGTCCCTTGTAGGCTTGAGCCCCAGTGCCCATCACAGTCATCAACTCTACAACATTGGTCTTTACCTTGGTCTTCCATTTCTTGGTTCCGTGGTTCTCGTTACTGCCCTTAGTGGCCCCTCCTGGCATGAATTACTAGTGCCAGATTCTATTAGACTGCCTTGTGACCACATACCAATTACAGCAAGGGAAAGACTACAGAAACAGAGTCTAAATGATCACCCTTAGGGGAAAGAGAATCAGGTGGAGAAAGCAGAAATAGAAATGACATTTTACAAATAGCATTCACATTTTAGCCTTGACTTTTGATATGGCTAAGCATTTCACATCATCATAAAACGAAAATCAAACTTCAAAGGGTAATCCCTAAAATTGAAAATCAAGTGACATAAACACCCCTACCCATATTTAATCTTGGATGAATGAACTATTCCAAATGACTTTAGACATACTTTTTAATTAAAAATAAAAAGGAATCTGAAGCTGCTTCGGGCTGTCATATTGTTAGAGGGGGACTGCCACTGCTTTTCTGAGACTATTGTGTGCGTAACATGGGATGAAGCTATAATTATCCTGATGTTATTTGGAGCGTGTGTTTTCAACATGGTGAAAGGAGACATAGATCCAGTCATGTGTTGCTTAACAACAGGGATCCTTGCTGAGAGATGCGTCATTGGGCAACTTCATTACTGTGCAAACAACAAGCACTCTGGTTACAAAATCAAGGTGGCTCGGTTCCACCTACAGGGGGAGCACAGGGTTTGGTCTTTCTGAAATCAGGTCACTTCACTTAATATTATACTTTCCAGCTCCTTCCATTTACCTGCAAATTTCATGATTTCAATTTTCATTAGAGCTGAATAAAACTTCATCATGTATGTCCACTACATCCTCATGATCCATTTACCTGTTGATGGCTACCCAAGCTGCTCCCATTTCCTTGCTGTGGAGAACAGAGCAGCAACAATAGACATCCAAGTGTTTTCACGGTAGGAGTTGAAGTCTTTGAGTGTTTGCCTAGGGGTAGAATAGTGGTGTAAATAAATGTGGGTAAGCCCTAAAACACTAGAAAGGAAACCATGAGAGAAAAAAATAGGTAATGAGAAAGGATGGGGTTGCAAAATGTCATAGACCAGGTGAACCATGACACAGGAAGAGAGCCATGATGTAGGAAGAGAGCCATCACATAGGAAGAGGGACTTGATTCTGGCAGCACTGAGGTGGGGGAGGAGAGAGGAAAGGATAATCTACTAGAACATTTGTTTGGTAAAGTTATGATGGTTTTTAATATCTTGTATGCTGATGAGGCATCATTGTTAATGTGGATACTTGTCGACCAAGACGTTATACCACATATGAGCGTATAAAATTGATGGTTTACAAAACCAGAGGGGTAAAGGAAGGAAAGAAAAGAAAATCCAGTAATTGCAATGTTCAATCTTGATTGTCAACATGATAGGACTTAGAATCACACCTAGGAACAAGACTCTAAGGCTGCATCCAGAGAGGTTAAATGGGGGACGAAAGAAGCCCTGCCCCCCAAACCTGAGTGACAGCATTCAGTGGGCTGGGGCCCCCAGCATCCATCTTGCTGCTTCCTGATGCGATGCAATGTGGCCAGCTGCCCCAGCTCCCCCCAACCCCCACCGTGCTTGGCATGCTATGGCAGAGCGCATGCTCAAACTGCAAGCCCTCCTTCCCTAAGTTGCTTTGGTAAAGTATTTTATCACAGCAATAAGAAAAGTAACGATCACAATAGCATATTTAATGCGGGTACATATGTATTTTCTTTTTCCATGATTAGGCCATGAATCAATTAATCAAATTACTAAAGTAACACCCAGCCTCTGACCTAAAACAGGCCTTTGTGAAATATTTAAGAATGTAGAAGTATATACATGTGTGCAGGTAACAACAGTTAATGAAAAAAAGAAGCCATGAAGGCTGCAGAGATGGCTCAGGGGTTAGAAGCATTGACTGCTCTTTCAGAGGGTCCAATCCCCAACAACCACATGGTGGCTCACAACCATCTGTAGTGGGATCCAATGTCCAGAGGTGTGTCTGAAGACAGCTACAGTGTACTCATATACATAAAATAAACAAAAAAGACATGAAATCGAAATGGAGCAAGAAGGGATATTTGGGGAGGTTTAGTGGAAGGAAATGGAACAGGAAAATGATCTGATTATATTATAATCTCAAAAATCATTTTTAAAAGTAAGCCACTGTAATGGCCAGTGAGAAGGATCAGCAGAGACGGGCACTTGTTGCCAAGCCTAAAAACCTGAATTTGATCCTCAGGACTCACATAGAGGAAGGAGATCCCTAACTTCCACACACACAGTCAGGTGTGCCTGCCCACACACACACAAATAAAAGAGTATAATTTATAAAATTAAAAATATGACATTATTAGAACTAAGTTATTCATGCCGTATGTTCTGTTTCTCTTTTTTAAGAATAAAAGATTAAAATGTAGCTGAATAATTTATATTAGGAAATATGATAATGTAAGTAGAAATGAAAGGCACTAAAAAAAAGAAAAGAATCTTTTGGAAGAAAAATCCACACGGTGAGCAACACAAACTGCAAAGAGACATCAAAGCCAGATGTGCCTGCTTGCCTGCACAGTGAGCCCAGACCCCGTCTCAGCAAGTAACCCTCACAAAGCCTTTGCCTTCCGGACCAGAACGAAAACTGTCCGTGGATGGCTACTGTGCAATGGTCCTACCAGATGCCATCTGTGCCGTTGGTGATGCCGATGAGTAACCATTTCTATCTCAGTCTTACTGGGAAAGTGCTGAAGCCTCAGGCTGTTAGGTGACTTAACTGTTGCCACCTAAAATAACCCGCCTGTGAATTCAAAGTCCCTCTGACTTCAAAAGTCACGTTCCTTATTCAGATCTTTCCTGCTACTATCCCAAGCAAAACTACAACTCTCTCCTTCCCTTCTTCTTGTTTACAAAGGCAACCTCCAACCCCCTCCCCTTCCCTGTGCCCACGTGCTCCCAGCCTTTCCTTGGTCAGCGTGGCATGGCTTCAAACCTTTATATCGTTCTTCTCTGAATACCTTTCAATTTGCTCAAATCCCCTTAAATGTGTAAGACATAGAGGTGGACATTGATTTTCAGATCCGGACTGATGGGCTGACCCAAGCCAAGCCTTGGGGGATTATCTGTACCTGTGATCTGGCGGCAGAGTTGCTGGGATCACAGTTTAGGATGGGTCCTTTACCTCCCCTGACAGCCCAGACACAGAACTGGCTCACTAACGTTCCCTCAACTGGAGCTTCTATTGCTTCATACCCTACTAAGCCAGCTGCCCTGTTCCTACACTGGAGCAGCAGTGTGTTCTTGTGAACCCCAGTTCAGAATTTCTCCATTATTGGTACCATCTAGGGACAAGTGCAGGTGGTTGGGAAGCAGCCTGAACACGGCACCGCTGAGCTCTGCCCGGACAGCTCTGAACATCCAGACATTCTCCTGGAGGGATGATATTCACTGCACTCTCTTCCCAACAGATGCTAAGGCCTGCATCTGTTGCAGCAGCAAAGACCTTGAGTTACCAGGGCTCTGGAGTCCTGGCTCTCCGGTGACTATGGTTACACTGAACAGCGCTGTTTTGTTAGTGAAGGAAGGATCAGTTGCCAAGAACATTTCAAGGGGTGATTTACTGTTTCTCTGAGGGTTGTTTACACCAGAGCTTTCTGCTCCCCTCAGAGCCTCTCCTAAAATCCCTGTCACAATCTGTGATCTGAGAGGAGACGGCTTGCCTCAAGGAAAAAAAAAAAACTCATTTCTGTCCTCACCTGGGAAAACTGCCGTGTTTTCTCACTTGTCTGAGACATGTTCCCTAGGCTAGAAGTGGAACTGAAATATGGGGTACTATTAGCTGCCCCAGGCCTGGCACTGCTCAGCAAAGGTTATATGCCCTTTGGGGTGTATTCCTATGTTGTCCTGACAAGCCAAGAGGGCCTGCTTAAAGCTCATCTATGAAATATTCTGCATGTAATTCTGCTTTTTCCAGTTAATCAAACCAAAGCTTAAATTTTAGTTAAAATATTTTGTGACTTGGTTTAATGAAAATGGTGACAAGCTTTAAGCTTAGAGCCAGATAATTCCAGTCAGGGCTCTACTGACGATCTGTGTGACCTTTGGCAAGTAGTTATAACTGTCTGGACTCCATTGCATCATATGCTATGGTTACAGGAATAACCATGCTCTAGAGACCCTTCAGATTATGGTATCACATACTACTGTGGGTACTGAACATGATTGCACACATCTGTAATCACAGCACCAAGGCTGAAGTAGACGTTCAAGGCCAACCTAGGATACACTGCGAATTCTAGACCAGCCTGGGCTACATGGTACCCTCACGGAATGGCACTATTAGGAGGTGTGGCTTTGTTGGACTAGGTGTGGCCTTGTTGGAGGAAGTGTGTCACTGTGTGTGTGGGGGGGTGGGCTTTGAGGTTTCCTATGCCTAAACTCCACCCAGTGTGGAATCAGAGCCTCCTCCTGGTTGCCTGGGGAAGACAGTCTAATCCTGGCTGCCTTCAGATTAAGATGTAGAACTCTTAAGCTCCTCCTCCAGCACCATGTCTGCCTGCACGCTGCCATGCTTCCTGCTATGATGATAATGGACCGAGCCTCTGAAATTGCAAGCCAGGTCCAATTAAATGTTGTCCTTTCTAAGAGTTACCTTGGTCATGGAGTCTCTTCACAACAATGAAACACTAAGACAGGGGGTAAGGGAGTGAAAGTGACAAAAATTTATAATATACATATATGAGAGTCTCAAATGGAGAGTCTGGAATGGCACCCGGCATACGGTAGCATTGTTGCCATTCTTGTTCTTGTACTAACTGTCAGCTAGAGCCTTACCTTAATTATCACTATTAAAAGGAACTGCTTTGTACTGTCAAGTACTCATCTGACAGAGCTCCTCCCCCATTTGAGAGTGCTCTGCCAGAACAGAGAACGTCTCCATGGCCCCTGAGAGCTCTGGAATGAAGAGAGCACTCGATCTGGCATGGAAGCTTTAGATCTGCGAAGTTTGCACGATCCCAAAAGCTGTCTTACGTGTGGGCCCAGGAAAACCTCCCTTCTCACACTGCCCACATCTCAGGTTCTTTCTCAAGGGTCAGGTGGGCCTAGACAGATGCTGATACTCAGAGACATTTCACAGGATGCCCTTCTGGGTACCAACTCTGTAGCAGAGAGATGCCTCTGGACTGGGGTCTCTCCTTGCTCCCTATCCCATGGGTTCTCTGAAGGAAGGTCAAAGGCTGTGAAGAGCCTGGTGGGAAGGCTAAAGAGCCGTGGTGCTTCTGGCGCTGCTGATGGAATGGATTCAGGATACTGAGGGAAGACCTGAAGTCACAGGGCCTTTTCTCCAGGCCCAGCCCTGCCCAGTGAGGCTTCCAGATTAAAGACTGGAAAGCCAAACGATACAATTTGTTAGCTCTTGCAAATTTACTTTGTACCTAAAATAGACTTAAGAGAAACCTTTAAAGGTCTGGAGAGATGGCTCAGCACTTAGCACATGATGCACTTACAGAGGATCTGATGTTGATTCCCAACACCCAATAGGCTCTGGACAACTGCCTGTAAATCCAGCTCCAGGATATCTGGCATCCTCTTCTGGACTCCATAGGCACCTGCATGCACAAGTATGTACACATACATACACACACACAAATTGACAGATAGATAGATAGATAGATAGATAGATAGATAGATAGATAGATAGATAGATAGATAGATAGACAGACAGATATATTGGTGGGTGGGTGGATAGATAGATAGATAGATGGATGGATGGATGGATGGATGGATGGATAGATAGATAGATAGATAGACAGACACTTAAGGTTAGTGGAATCCCTACCCTGTCACTGCCAACCCCAGGCTCCCAGCAGAGAACATCTTATACACAGCGCAATACATCTGGGGCCATGCTTCCTGCAGGTAGCTCACACTCAGAGACAAAGGGACAGGGTAGTGCACACCCAGTCCCTTGTCCTAGTCACATCAGGCAGAACAGAAGCTGGGAAGGTTACACTCGCTTGTCCTCCACATGGAAGGAAACACCATAAGTGCATAAGAAACGTTCCCTCCAGCAGCCTCCTGACAAACCCCACCCATCACTGCCCACATAGCTCCTGGGCCTTTCTCTGTGACTCTTGTCTACATCAAAGACTTGTTCCACTGAAGTGTCCCGTTATCTTCAAGGTCTAACATGTTCTTCAGCTTTAGTGCCTGAGAGTGTAGGGACTCTGTCTGGCTGTGCCATTTGTCTGAAGGCTCTGTGACTTTGCACAAGTCAGCCCACTTCTTGCTGTGTGTGCTTTGCCACCCTGTTCTGTAAACAGCACCATCTCAGTACCTACCCAGAGTGGGGCTACAAAGATTGCATTAAAGTTGGAGAACAGTGCTGGAGCTTCAGGGTTGATGGCAATCTGTGCTTCCCACAGTTAGCAAAGGTCCATTTATGGAAGGGAACAAAATGGATGGCCTCTGCTGAAGACTGCAGTAAGGGGAGGGGGGATTATATATATAATTATGATTGATTGATTGATTGATTGATTGATTATGGTGCCATGGTACATGTATGGAGGTCAAAGGACTTGTGGGAGTCAGTTGTTGCTTTCTCTCATGCCAGCCCTAAAATAGACTTTTAAAGGAATGCCTTCCCAGGCCTCTTAGCTTTAACCTGGCTCCCTGTGGTGCCCTGGCATCTGTCTGCTCTCCCTCAACTCTATAGTCTTCTCCCAGCGGCCCTGGGTCCGAGATGGGATAGCTTACAACTCAGTGGGGAAGCTTGTAGTAGAAACAGCTGTACAGGCAGCACATTCCTCTGGTAGTCTGAAGTCTATTACCAGAAGAGGAAAGCCAATAATGTGGGAACTGCAGTTAAGTCATTTCAATAAAGCCACCCAGCCCTGGCCTCGCCCAGCCTAGCTTCCACCCAGACCTGAAGCATCTCTCCCAGACCACACACCCAACTCCTCTCTCCCAGACTCAGCCAACTCCCAGGCCTGAAAGGTGGGTACCCTTGGAGCCCTCCAACCCAAATCGCCAAGCAGCAAACTTGCCTTTTATTGTGGCTCTGAGGGTTATAAACAAGCAGGCCTGGCAGGGGTCATTCCTGAGACGCTTGCTTCATTGGCTTTAAAGGCCCCTTGGCAACAAAGAATTTCAAAGCCACTAACTCCATAGTATATTAAAGTGGAATAAATCCCTCTGAATGGTCCTCAGGTGAGAACTCACACTTCGCAAATACCTCCTGCTTTCTGTTGTAGGACCCAAGGCTGACCCCTTGTGGTCCCCAGGACTAGCTGGATTCAGCCTTTACCAAGTCCATTGAATTTCAACTCAATTCTAGCTTCTCTCTCTCTCTCTCTCTCTCTCTCTCTCTCTCTCTCTCTCTCTCTCTCTCTCTCACACACACACACACACACACACACACACACACATCTGTCCTCCCTTTCTCAGCTTCCCCCTTATTCCTTGATGGGCTGACAGAATGAGATTTTCTTTACCTTAGTTCTAATCGAGGAAGTAAAATGTGAGCAGTCAAACAGGGAAAGATATCAGAGACCCAAAGTGCCATAAAACAGACTTCCCCAAATATGAAATTTTGCTTAGGCTCTGTAGTCCCAGGCACTTGGCCTATAATCCTTTAGAGCACATCAAAAGTAAACATCCCCCCCCCAACTTTCTCAGCTCCGTTTCTGCTTCCTGCTCCTGTTCTTCATGCCCCAGTGATGCTAATATGTAACACTGAGGTACCTCTATAGGCCACCATTTTCAGGCCTTTGTGCCCTGGCTGTGGTCTGTCCTTGAAGGCTGAGCCTCACTAAATCCACTTCCTAAAGCTTTAGGGAAAGAGCATCAGGAGCTTGGCTTTGAGCAAGCGTGGTTCTTCCCACCTGGCATCAGAGAGCATGCGCATGCGCCGTATTCCCTACCAGCTTCTGAGGTCCTGAGGGCTTGGGAACTTCACTGTCATGCCTGGCGCAGTGCATGCAGATCTCTAGCTACCTAGCCAGAGAGCTAAAGAGTGATCCTACTGCTGGTTCATAGGAAGACTTTCTCTTCTCTGGATATCAAAGAGAAGAAAGAAGTGATTCCCAAGTCGCTTGGGGATGAGGATGGAGTTGAAAGGTAAGTTGCAAAGTTCAAAGCAAAAATGACTATCTCAAGTTCATAATATATCCCAAGTATACAGTATACCAAGCCAGTGGTATATCCCAAGCTCATAAGTGTATCTCACTCACAGTATACCCCAAGCCCACAGTATACCCCAAGCCCACAATACACTTCAAGTTCATAGTCTATCCCTTGTTTACAAGCAATGACACATTCTGCCTGGGTCTCACTATGTAGCCCTGACTGGCCTGGGCTCTGTGTACAAGATGGCCTTAAACCCACAGAGATCTGCCTGCCTCTGGCTCCTAAGTGCCAGGACTAGAGGTGTGAGCCACCACACCTACGGATTTTAGGTTTGTCACTGGTGTTGTTAGGTTTGTGGTGCTGGTTTAGACCAGGTCTCACTCTATAGCCCAGTCACAGGCCTGGGACTCGATGAGCTCCTCCTAGTCAGCCTCCCAAATGCTGAGATTACAAGCATGAGGGACCACCCTGACTGAGATGTCCCAAACAGAAGAAAACTGGAGAGCTATGGTAATGAAACTTAAGAAGCTACAATTACAGGGAAAGCTGGGGGAGGGGTGGAGGTGAATGTGATCATATTCCATTGTATACACCTATGAAATACTCAAGAATAAAGAAAAATTAAACATTAGAGTATATTGTAGAAAGATTGTGGGAAGTAAATTTTTTAAAAGATTTATGTGTGTACATATGTATGTATGTATGTATGTATGTATGTATGTATTTAATGTATGTGAGTGCACTGTATCTGTACAGATAGTTGTTAGCCTTCATGTGGTTGCTGGGAATTGAATGTTAGGACCTCTGCTTGCTCCAGCCAACCCTGCTCACTCTGGTTGGCCCTGCTTGCTCAGTCCCTATTCTCTCTGGCCCAAAGATTTATTTATTACTATACATAAGTACACTGTAGCTGACTTCAGACACACCAGAAGAGGGCATCAGATCTCATGGGTGGTTGTAAGCCACCATGTGGTTGCTGGGATTTGAATTCAGGACCTTTGGAAGAGCAGTCAGTGTTCTTACCTGCTGAGCCATCTCGCCAGCCTGGGGAAGTAATTTTTTAAACGTGGATCTGTTTATAAATATTTTAGTTATTTTATAAAGTGTGTTGGGGGCTGCAGAGATGGCTCAGTGGCTGAGAACATGCTGATGTTACTGCAGAGGATCCAGGTTTGATCCCAGCACTCATGGGGTAGTTCACAGCTACCTGTTACTAAAACAGGGGATCCAACACCTGCCATCTTTCAGTCTACGTAGGTACCTGCATGCACATGATACATGTGAACTGCTGCAGGCATACACATACACACACCAAAATAAATACTTTAAAAATAAAATTTATTAACATTTAATATGCAGATTCAATACTCTGAGATAAAACTAACACTTATCATCCTTTGCATCAATAAAGATTTCTCAGCTGCCGATATTATCTTAGTAATAATTATCAAAAAAGTAATTGGCATAGAAAAAGGGGGATCTTGTTTCATCTTTTATGAAATGAGGCATTTAAAACCTGAAGAAACACCTTCTTAGTGTAGAAGGCCTTTAATCCCAGCCCTTGGGAGGCAGAGGCCGAGTGATTTCTGTACATTCAAAGCTAGCCTGGGCTACATTGTAAGTTCCAGGATAGCCAAAACTACATGCTGAAACTCTGCCTCAAAAGTCTTGGTCCAAGAGATAGATAAATAAACTAGAAAGATGGTTGGCAGCATTTGGATGTGGACTATGTACAGATGACTTCGTTCAGTTTGCTCAGCTTTGATGCCTGTACTGTGGTTGATGACAAATGTCCTGCTCCTATAAAATATGTACTGGCATACTTAGAAACCAGGATAGAGGATGCAGATGTAAATGGTTTATACTTAAAGAAAAGAGAGCTTACAATAATGCAAACAATGAGAGTGTTCTGTGTTTCTGGGTGAAGAGGATAAAGGAGGAGTTTTGGGGCATTACTATTCCAATTTTTTTGTTGTTCATTCAAAATTATAGCAAAACTAAATCTCCCTAAGACTGGGGAATTGGCTCAGTTGGCAAAGCACTTACTGAACAAACATGAGAACCTGAGTTTTGATCTCCAGCAGTTACAAAAAGGAGCTGGGTGTGTTCGCACATGCTGGCCACCCCAAGGCTGGGAGTTGAGGATGGGGTGGAGAGAAGAGGATCCAGCCATTTTGATTTGCGTCCTCAAATGCAAATAATGGCTTAGAATGTTGAACATTTCTTTAAGTGCTTCTTGACCATTTGAAATTCTTCTGTTGTGAATTCTCTGTTTAGATATCCCATTTTTAATTGGATTATTTATTTCTAGTTTCTTGAGTTCTTTACATATTTTGGATATTAGCCCTCTGTCAGATGTGGAGTTGATGAAGATCTTTTCCCATTCTGTGAGCTGCTGCTTTGTCCTATTGATAGTGTTCTTTGCCTTACAGAAGCTTTTGGGTGTCATGAGGTCTCAATTATTTACTGTTGCTTTTAGTGCCTCCACTATAGGTGGTCTGTTCAGGAAGTTGTCTCCTATGTCAATTTGTTCAAGGCTATTCCCTACTTCCTCTTCTATCAAGTTCAGTGGTTTTACACTGAGGACCATGATTCACTTGGTCTTGAGTTTTGTGCAAGGTGATAAATATGGATCTATTTGCATTCTTCTACGTGCAAGACATCCAGTTAGACCAGCACTTTGTTGAAGATGCTTTCTTGTTTTCCATTGTATAATTCTGGCTTCTTTATCAAAAATCAGGCATCCACAGGTGTGTGGATTTATGTCTGGGTCTTCAATTTGATTCCATTGATCAACCTCTGTGTTTTTATGCCAATACCATGTGTTCTTTATTATGATAGTTCTGTAGTACAGCTTGAAATTAGGGACAGTGATACCTCTGGAAGTCATTCAATTGTATAGGACTGTTTTCACTATCCTGCTATGTTGTTGTTGTTTGTTTTTCAATATGAAGTTGTGATTGCTTTTTCAAGATATGTAAAGAATTGCACTGGATGGAGCCTGGCATAATTGTCATCAGAAAGGCTTCATCAAGCAACTGATGGGGGCAGATGCAGAGCATATAGCCAAATATTAGACAGAGTTAAAAAGAATTGTGCCAAAGAGGGGAAAAAAGATTTTGGGAGCCAGTGGGGTCAAAGATACCACAAGAAAACCCACAGAATCAACTAACCTGGGTTCATGGGGCTCACAGAGCCTGAACTGACAGCCCGGAAGCCTACATGAGTCTGACCTAGGCCCTCTGCATATATGTTGTGATTGTGTAGCTTGGTGTTCTTGAGGGACACTTAACAGTAGGAGCAGGGGCTGTCTTTGACTCTTTTGACTGCTTTTAGGACCCTTTTTCTCCTACTGGGCTGCCTGCTCTAGCTTAATATGAGGAGGTAACTAATCTTTTTGCAACTTGATATGCCATGTTTGGTTGATATCCCTGGGAGGCCTGCTCTTTTCTGAAGGGAAGCAGAGGAAGGGTGAATCCTGAGAAAAGGGAGGTGGGGTAGGGACTAGGAGGAAGGAAGGGAGGAAAGACATGGTCAGGATGCAATCAATGAAAATATTTTTAAAAGACACACAGAAAATTAAGCTATCCTAGAGAAACTTCTTGAAACTTTCTAAAATGAAATTCTACCTAGAAGCCGTATGTGTCCGATAAAGAACATCAGTGTTGATTTGAGCGACACGGGGACAGTGGCTCCCGACTCACCAGAGCTCGGATCTGCCTGAGAGGCAGCTCCTTTGCCCTCTTCCCCATTCATCTTCTTCTCAATGTCTCCCTTCTCCACCCCCTCTGACTTGTGGGCTCCACCTTACTCTCATCTCCTCTTAATACTTATGTAAATATGTTGATTATGCAAATATTTATGCAGAGAACTCCTGACTCATCTATTATTTTTGGTCTAAGATGTTCAGAAATGTTCTTCTCCAACCTCCCAGGGCAGGAATGTCGGACCTACGTCTGCTTAGAGCTTGAAGCCCATTCCTACCCTGGAGGATATGAATTCACGATGCTCATCTCTGCTGCCTCAGTTTACCCCTGAAAAATACTTTTTAGTGCTGGGATAGAGGACTATCGCCCTATGCAAGAAGAAGACACGCATTAGTTCCTGGTGGCTGCTATGACAAAGCACCACTATTACTGGGATACAAAAATGTATTCTCGCTCAGTTCTGATAGTCAATAATGAAAATTTTTGTTTAAGTCAAGGATTAGCAATAGTCTTTTATTCTAGGGAGAATAATTTTTTTTCCATCTTCTAGTGTCCATGTACGTGTGCCTTGACTTGTGGCTTCTTCTTTCATTCTCACTTTGTGTCAAGCTGCTTCCAGCATCCTGTTGCCTTCTCTTTCATCTCATCTCCCTCTGCTCTCTCTTCTAAAGAAAGTCCTGACTGTATTTAGGGCCTCTGCATCTCCCATGTTTAACTAAATCACACCTTTAAAGCCCTCTGCCATGAGAGGTAACAGGTTCTGGGGATTTGTGGACTGTTCTGTGTCTACCACAGAGAAACTGGCTGCTGGGCAGCTTTTGATTGTTACTCTCATTCTTAGAATTAAATCATCAACTATTGATTTTAATTGTGGGGGTGGGGGAGGCACTGAATCTTTATCCTGGAGCCTGACGTGGATGCTGGGCACTGTCTTAGTTAGGGTTTTACTGCTGTGAACAGACAACATGACCAAGGCAACTCTTATAAGGACAACATTTGGTTGGGGCTGGCTTACAGGTTCAGAGGTTCAGCACATTATCATCAAGCAGGAACATGGCAGCATCCAGGCAGGCATGGTGCAGGAGGAGCTGAGAGTTCTACATCTTCATCTGAAGGCTGCTAATGGACAACTTGCTTCCAGGCAGCTAGGATGATGGTCTTAAAACCCTCACCTACAGTGACACACCTACTCCAACAAGGCCATACCTACTAATAGTGCCACTCCCTGGACTGAGCATATACAAACCATCACAGAAACCAAACTCAAATCCTCTGGGGTGGGGGGAGGAAGTATCTAAGACAGGCTGTTAACCTCTGAGTCCATATTATGAGCTATCTTTGATTATGTTGCAACACAGTGGTTTGGGCACAAACCTGTTGCTTGGACACTGCCTTTCTTTAGCTGCACTGTTCTCTGCTGCCCCCTGCCTGTTGGCGAGCTTTGCCTGTATGGTTTAGTTCTTACAGATCATTGAATTGAACAAGGGTTGGGGTAAGAGGGTAACAGAAATATCCTCCTGCTTTTGCCAAGCCTGTGTCTGGGACGGGCTGAGGGTTCCCTGGCAGCCCTCATCAGTGTCTAACCGCATACATAAATCAAACAGGACCTGGGCCACAGCACTCCTGGGGAGTGAAATGGAACAGAGAATGGTGGTTCATGTTTAGGTTGATCCCAAAATATATGGGAATAAAGGCTTTAGGGTGATGTATTTCTCTTTAATGCTGTCACATCTGTCATCCTGGTGGCTTAACCTCTGGGTTTGGTTTTTTTTTTTTTTCTGTCAGACCCACATTATTTCTGCAAACTTGACACCAGATGCTGCCAGGGAGACAGAGCTGAAGCGATAAAAATCTATTTAACAGATTTAGTGAGGCAAATACAAACTAATTAACAATTTTAGAATTGGGATTAAACACTAATTCTTTTTAACCATAAAAACTGAGATGAACAAAAGGAAAAGAATGTTCTCCCTCTGAATAACTCAAAGGAGCCATCTGTTTGTCATTGAGAAAATGGTCCAATTGATGGATTTTGAACAAATTCTGACATCCTTTCTTTCTGGGCTTGAATGCATTATGGACAGCCATCCGGGAAAGAAGGCACATAACTTGCTGTCTAGTGTGTGGATCTGGGCTTCCCTGAAGCTCCAGAAGTCATCTAGTTTTGTGCTGACTCAGAAAGGAGAAGGCAAAGGATAGAATGACATGTGTGTGATCCTGCTTGGAGAGCGCACTGCAGACACAGGGAAGGAAAGGTGGCCTGGTGTCCCTCTGTCACCATCGCTATGAAAGGTAAAAACTGAGCCTGCCACCCTCCCCTCTCGGTTTGTTGAGGTACTGCCTGGTTTTGGAATGCAAGTTCTAGAGTAATCACATGCTGTGATTTGGATCTTAAATGTGCCCCCTCCAAAAAAGCCATGTGCTAATGGCATGGCTCGCTCACCGACCTGTAGTACTAATGGTGATAGAACCTATAAGAGGTGGACCTCTCCAGATTCCACTCTCTTTTTTTTTTTAGATATTTACTTTATTTACATTTCTAGTGTTGTCCCCTTTCCTGATTTCCCCTCCGAAAATCCCCTATCCCATCCTCCCTCCCCCTGCTCACCAACCCACCCACTCCTGCTTCCTGGCCCTGGCATTCCCCTATAATGGGGCATAGAACCTTCACAGGACCAAGGCCTTCTCCTCCCATTGATGGCCAACTAGGCCATCCTCTGCTACATATGCAGCTAGAGCCTTGCGTCCCACCATATGTACTCTTTGGTTGGTGCTTTAGTCCCAGGGAGCTCTGGGAATACTGGTTAGTTAAATATTGTTGTTCCTCCTATGGGACTGAAAACCCCTTCAGCTCCTTGGGTACTTTCTCTAGTTCCTTCATTGGGGACCCTGTGCTCCGTCCAGTGGATGNCTGTGAGCATCCACTTCTGTAATTGTCAGGCACTGGCAGAGCCTCTAGAGTCCACTCTTAACTGATCTTAGGACTTGGTCCCTCCCCCTCTCTTTGCTTTCTGTCCATCAAGTTATGAGTAGCTCTGTTAGTTACTGCCCCAGCCATGCTGTTCTGGTGTTCCTTCTGAGTTATAGGCTCAGTGTGAAAGGACCAACAACCATGAACTCTCAAACCAGAACCGAAGTAAGTCTTCACTGGGACAATGGGGACAACTGTGCTGGGGTGAGGGAGTGTCCCCACCCATGTGTGCATGTGCAAGGCAGAAGTCGACTCCAGATATCATTCCTCAAGGACTGGCCACTTTTCTTCTAACATGGCTGCATCTGTGTCTGTGTAAGCAAATGTCATATGTGTGTGGATGCTCATGGAGGCCAAAATAGAGTACAGGAGCCAGAGTGACGGGTGGGTGTGAACTGTCTGGTGTGGGTGCGAGGAACTGAATGTAGGTCGTCTGCAAAAGCACTAAGCATGGTCTAACCACTGATCCCTCTCTCAAGCCCCCACTTTTCCCTTTTTTTTTTTTTTTTTTTTTTTTTAAAGATAGGGTCTCTCGGTGGCCTGGAACTTGCCCAGTAGGTTATGCTTGCCATCCCCAGAGGTCTGTAGGTTTCCATCCCTCTGCTGGGATCCCAAGCACATGTGCCACCATAGCTGGCTATTTTAGCTCCTAGGAACATTATAAGCCATTTGACTTGGTGGTTTTGCTATGCCTTGTAACGGGTAGATGTTCATAGCATGCCAACTAAATTACCAATTGTTGAACACCAAGCATGTGTCAGACAGAATGATCCCATCAAGAGATTATGAAGTAGATATTATTATGGTCTGTATTCTGCAAATAAGAAAACAATATCTTTGAGAAATGTAAGAATTTGTCTGAGGTCAGGGAGCTACTAAATGACAAGACAGAGTTAAGCCCCTGCACTGTTTAATTGCACAGCTGATTTCTAATTCTGCACATACCCCGCCGTTACTATATATATGCTCACATTTGTTCATTTACATCACTCTTGATCCTAAAATATATTTGAAATTATGAAAATGTAATGAATAGACTCCAGAGTAAGGGTAGAGGGGCTGGAAAGATGGCTCAGCTGTTAAGAGCATACAATACTCTTCCAAAGGACTCAAGTTCATTTCCCAGAGCCTATCTCAAATGGCTCACAGTCACCTGAAACTCAAGCTCCAAGGGATGTGATGCCCCCTTCTGGCTTCTGAGGGTACCTGCACTCATGTGCACATACTCACACAGAGACACACACATATACACATAACTTTAAAATAAAACCATTAGGGAGTGGAGGTAGACAGGTCAATTATGACATGCACAAGGTTGAGAGCAGCCCTGGGACAGGGCTCAGATGAAGTACCCACTGGGGTACTGGATCTCTTGAAGCTAGCAGGGCTGTGGAGGACTGCACCCAGGAATTGAGAGAAACTCCATCTTGAGTTGGAAGAGTTGTTGACAAACTGGCCAAAGATGGCAAAGTGTGATATGCAAGTGAGCTATCCTGTCACCAAGACTTTGGGGTTGGGTTCAGGGATGTCACCTCAGAAAATCCTTTGTTACTGAAAAATATCTATGCACTTCTCCTGAGCCAGGGCTATCTGAAGTTCCCCTGGTTATAAACACACATGTAATCAAAGAAATAACACAAGTTTCAGACTAGGGTTTCCAATCTATCTGGACAAATATGTTACCTGATTCCCCTACATGAGCCCTTAGTCCTATAGCTAGCCCTAAGCAGGGAAGCCAGCAGCTGCCATAAGAAAGATGTGACAGCTTAAAGCCATGTCAAGACAATAGCTGAGTACCAGAAGTCAAATGAGTATTCGAGTTGCCTCAGTTTCCCCAATAAGTCTGAGAATAAGTCAACTTTGAGAAGGAAGAGGAACTGGTCAGTCATTCTCCAACAGTTTGTCTGTCACTTCCATCCCCTACCCCATAGCAAGCAGGCAGCTATGTCAACAGCCCTTCACACCCGCATCTCTCAGACTGAGGCATGTAGACCTCCTCTCTTGATTCATAAACATGTTTTTTTTTTACTTATCTTTGTATGTGGTACATGTGTTTGTATACAATATGTGAGTGTGGGCAGGTGCATATACCTGCACATTATATGTGTGAATCCAGACATGCATGTGTGTGTGGCAGTCAGAGGACAACCTCGGGTTTCAGACTTCAGTGACTACCTTACTAGTGAGGCAAGATCTCTTTGTTGTTTTTTAATACTGTGTACTTCAGCCTGCTGGCCTAGGGATGATTCTCCTGTCTCCTGATTCCCACTTCCCTACAGAAGTGCTGGGATTACAGACACTTGTACAATCATACCTGGCATTTTATATGGATTCCAAATATCCAAACTCAGTTCCTCCTGCTTCTGCGCCAAGAGCTTCCACCCAATGAGCCGTCTCCCTGGCACTGCCTTGCGAGCTTTTGACAGGGTTCTTTTTTTCATTTGTGTTTTTATTTTAATGAAATTCTAAATCGAATCAATACAATTATCTTCTGAACCAACTGCATGACTGACTTGGACACAGAATTTCTATTCCATGTGTGGGATGTGAGTTGTTGGAGTGGGTATAATCAGTGTCCACCTGCCATTAGCTCTAGTCCTCTGAGCTGATGGCTCCTCGGGCTTGCTTACAACAACACTGGGGCCCAACAGAACTCTGTTGTAACTGCCACAGCTAAGTAGTAATGCAGAATAAATGAGATGAACTTTACCAACAGTGTGTTCACTACCAAGGGAAGGACAAACGGCCTCACAGTGCCCTGCAGCAGCTCAGAGCAGAGGAAAATGACCAATGCGCTGAGTCACTGTGTGGCACTCTCTATGTTCAGCAAAGTCACAGCCAAGTCACGTGTCTCTGCTTCAGCCTTGGTCTCCATGGCACTCAAAGACTTGGCTTTAGCAAACATCACTGCTATGTTAAACAAAGATTAACCTGAATTTTATTGACTCTGTGGATTTTTTAAAATTTTAAACATTTATAAAGTTTATCTCAGTGTAATGTCTGTGGTGGTGTTTGTACTTCCTTGTGTATATTTGTTTTAGTTTTGAGGAGATTATAGTTGCTTTAATATCTGCATTATCTAAATTAATTGTAATAACAAACAAATTTGTCAGTGTTTTGCCTCTACTGTGCTCTATCCATTCCATCATTTAGACTTGAAGCATGACAGTTTTGTGGACGTGACATCATCAGTCCCTGTAACAGTGGAGTTTGTCATCTATTGGTCAGTGGGTGTGGCTAGCATACTTTCTAATGTGAACTAACTGCTTTCTTTTTTATCACTATGGAGACAAGGCTAGCTTCAAAGTTGCTACCGAGCCATGGATGACTTTGAACCTCTTAACTTCCCGCCTCTGTCTAGCGAATGCTGAGATTACAGGCATGCAGCATCAGACCTGACTTATGTTTGAAGTCAGGGATTCCTTTTTTTATTTAAAGATTTATTTATTTATCATATATAAGTACACTGTAGTTGTCTTCAGACACCCTAGAAGAGGGCATCAGATCTTATTACGGGTGGTTGTGAGCCACCATGTGGTTGCTGGGATTTGAACTCAGGATCTTCAGAAGAGCAGTCAGTGCTCTTAACCACTGAGCCATCTCTCCAGCTGAAGCCAGGGATTCCTATGTGCTCAGCAAACACCCTACCAACAGTGAGTTCCATCCTCAGCTTCTTTTTTATTCCATGGCCTCTTTTGTCCACCACCCATTTTGTCTGATAAGTGCTTAAAGAGCCAACAGCTTGAAAGGGAAACAATTCATCTGACCATGTTAGCTATCCTATCCAGCAATAGAACAGAATTCTGGAAGCTCCCATGGTAAGTCCTTGAAGATGAGAGTTTGTCTGGACAAGGCAAAGCAGAGGTGCATCATCACCAGATCTAATGAGTTAGATCCAGCCATGAGAATGGCTCCTCTCCGGGTTTCTCCATCCCTGTGAGATGTAAAATCATGCCAGGAAGTTTGGTAAGGTAGAGCAGGTTGAGACCTGCAGAATTGGTGGGCACACGCCTGAGGCTTAGGCAACTCCCAGCTCCCTGCCAGACTCCTGACTTGGAACACATGCCATGCTCCTCACATAAAAGAAATGTGACCTATGGTTGGTCACATAGGCCCAAAACAGAATTCTCCATGCTAATGAGGTACCTAGAGGCCCAGAGGTCTTAGCCAATAAGCTTCCTCTCCAGACATTCCTCCCTGCAAAAGGTATTTAATCTCAGGCCTACCCTGAGAAGTGGGTATGGTACATTATGCATCCATTTTCTGCCACGAACAACCAGTAAACCGTTTAGAGCCATGGACTGTCTCTCCCATCAAGACTTGCTGTGGGAGCCGTGGAGGCTTTGGACTGCAGATCAGCAGTTTAGTTCACCCATGGAAGGCCTCTCTGCACTCCCAGCCACAACCCCACCAAGCCTGCCTCTGCCAAGCTAAGGACAGTCACTGCTGGGACAAGCCAGAGCACCCCCTTCCCTCCAGCCCCAGACTAGGTACTGTCCCCAGCCCACAAGCCCTGGCTCCATTCTCTACTCTTCCACTATTCCCAACTGCGCCTGCGTGTCCAAGAGTCTGAGGACCCCATGGTCCTAGCCTCGTCGCAGGCCAGGGGACCCCTGAACAAGCTCTGGGTTTTCCACATCTCAGTCAAACTCCCCAAGAGGCCATGCCCAGCAGCAGAGCCCCTTGCCCTAGTCATTAATCCACCAGCCAAGCTCTAGGTTAGCAGGCAACCCTAATTAAACTCAGTGGGTCACAAACAAAAAGGCATGAAGGTAAGAGGGACACTTGGGAAGAAGGGTTCCATTAGGATAGGGGAGTGGATAAGAGGAAGGAGTAAGGGCGAGAATCACTAAAATTCACTCTATACATATATGATACTGTCAAAAATACCAAGGAGATTTTCAAAAAAAGCACAAGCTTTCCGTATAAAATGCATGAGTATTTCCCAAGTCCACAAGAAGATACATTCTCTCCGGTTTTGTTAAGCTCATGGTCCTCTGATCTATCATTTATTCTCAGTGCTATGAAAATATGAGCTACTGCTCAGTCATACTGCAAACACAGTACAAGGCTGATGCCAAGGGTAATAGGCCTGCAGGGGAAGGCAAGAGAGGCTGTGTCACGGTGACAACAGTGCTGAGCTAAACAGCACTCACACCTCTGCTGTAGCCTGCTAAAACCACTGTAAGCTTTGCTAGGTCAACCATCAGCTCTGTTCAGCGTTAATTCCGGATGACGGCCAAGGGGGCAGAGGATAAAGCGACTGGTAAAGGGCCATCCATCCTGTGGATGTGGGTCAAATGCTGGCCCATTTAACTGGTTTGCTACTGGACACTTTTACTGTAGCACATTTGTCAAGCAACAGTCTGGAACAGGTAATGGGGGGAAATCGCCAATCCAGAGTACTATTATGTATCTATCTACACATAAAGAGGCTATTTCCAGACTTTGGCCATCGGCCCACACTAACACAGCTCTGCCGATGTGACAATCACAAATTCCACTAAATGAAAAACTCACCATAATGTCAACTATTACTACTCTTTCATATAAATAGGTAGCATGAGTCTCATGTAAGGGAATCTACTTACATAGCAGACTTCATTTCACAGCTCTCTCTAGATTTTTTATTATTATTTAATTTTCAATGTCCTTTCACCACTCTGACCACTGCCTGTGAGACCACCACCCTTCAGTCCACAAGGTGGGATCTAGAGGAGAAACCATGTGTGTGGTACACAGGAAAGTAGTCCGGTCAGGAGTCTAGAGTCCTCTTCTCTCACCTAATGGAGTAAGAGGTAATGAAAACAGAAGACGTCCCTGCTGAAATATCACATTCTTTCTTTCCTCCAGATCTCAACTTTGGTGCTGCTTATATCAGGAAGCTGTCTCTACCTGTCTGCTCCGTCTCAGCAAAAAACAGTAAGATTCCTTCCAGTAAGATTCCTCGACACCCACAATTGCCCTCTGTGGGCTCCTTTCACAGAGTCCCTACCAAAGCATAGAAAGTATACAGTAAATGTTCTGAGAAGGGATGAATAAGTAGATGAGTTATTGTGTAAATGGATGAACTGATAGGTAGATGAGAGAATGGGGAAGTGACAGATGGGTGGGTGGGTGGGCGAATGACAGGTGAATAGGTGGGTGGTGGATGGTTAGATGAATGGACTAGATACATGGATGAATGCATATTTGGATGGGTGGTTAGATGGATGGACACATGATGGATTCTCCCTGGCTTTTTAAAGGTTCTAGAGAAGAAAAGAACATTCTCCAATATGATGCTTTATGGGAGGACTCTCCACAAGATGGCGCCCCTAGGTTTCTTAATTTATGGTTTCTTCAGAATTTCTCACATCTCAAGCTGTTTTAGCTAGTTTACATATTAACAGCTAACATAATTTTCACAACACACCATCCATATGTCATGTTCAATCACATTTCTCGCCATTTCAAAAAAAAATACTTTCCCCCAGGACATCAAGTTATGATCAAGGGCCAGCAAGATGGCTCAGCATCCAGTCATGGTGGCAGATACCTTTAGTCGCAGGACTTGGGAGACAGAGGCAGGAGGCTCTCTGTAAGTTCAAAGCTAGTGTAGTCTACATAGTGAGCTCCTGGACAAGGTGAGCTGCATAGGGAGGCTGTCAAAAAAATGGTCCAGCAGGTAAACGTGGCTGTCATCAGATGAGCTGAGTTAGATCCTCAAATGGAAGGAGAGAACCAAATAACTTCAGCTCCTCCAGAAGCTGTCCTCTGACCGAGACATACACATAGTAGTGTGTGTGTGTGCACACACGTGCGCGTGCACACACATTAAATATGTGTAACAGAAAGTATTGCTGTAACGGACAACACTAAAGCATTACATTGACCCTGGAGGGTGCTCCAGGCTTTGCCCAGTTGTTGTCCAAGCAGGAAAAGACTATCGCTCCCTAGACAATACAGGGAATAAAGCCATTCTTTGGAAATCCATTCTCAACAACAGAGAGTCAGCAGAAAAGGGGAGATGAGCCTAAATCTAAAATAGCCATTAACCTCCAGACCCACACGTTTCACCTGATAAAATAATAACCTCGAACATTCGTTCAGGGCCTCATGCCAAACAGCAATGCTACATAACAAAAATAGGTTGGAGACCAAGGAATGCTGCCAAGCACTTTAGATTTATTATCCTCATTTGACCCTCCTACCAAGCCTTGGAGAGATGTCTTAATGCTTCCAATTCTGCAGCTAATAAAATGAATGGGATGTGCTTTCCCTAAAGCACCTGGCTGTTCGTGGTAGAGCTGTTTGGTCTCGGTTTGTGTTTATGCTCATTTACTGCCCATTACAGTCATTTTACTGCTTAGGGGAAGTACTGGACCTTAGTTGGGAGGGAGCTTATTTTAGTAGATTTTTAAATTTTACTTAGGTGTATGTATGTGGTGGTAAGAAAGTGTATGTCATATGTCCAAGTGACTGAGAAGGCAAAAAGAGGGTGCCGGGCGGTGGTGGCGCATGCCTTTAATCCCAGCACTCGGGAGGCAGAGACAGGCGGATTTCTGAGTTCAAGGCCAGCCTGGTCTACAAAGTGAGTTCCAGGACAGCCAGGGCTATACAGAGGAACCCTGTCTCGAAAAACCAAAAAAAAAAAAAAAAAAGAGGGCATCAGATTCCTTGGAGCTAAAGTTACAGACATGTGAGCCACCCAGTGTGATGTTGTAAACCAAACTTAGGTCCTCTGGAGGAACAGCCTATGCGTTTAACTGCTAATCCATCTCTTCAGCTCCAGGAAGGTCCTTCATTATATAACAACCTGTATTTACGTATGTCTGCATACACAGAGTCCTCAAGGCAGCTTTATTAGAAGAGCAGTAGCCAGGGGATGGTGCACACCTTTAATTCCACCACTCAGGAGGCAGAGGAAGGCTGATCTCTGTGAGTTTGAGAGACCTGGTCTCAAGAAACCAAAGAAAAATAATGTCATTCTCAAGTGACCATATGTGCTAAATACTGGCTGGCTGGACACTCTGTGGACCCTTCCTTTCATCCCTATTTCCATGAGGACGGTTCTTTTACACCCATTTTAATGACAGGAAGATTACAGCTGGGAGAGACTCAGAAAAAACACAGAAGACCCAAGGTATAGGATTGAAATTCAAATCCAATACCACACATGACTCTAAAGCTTTGGTTTTTCTGTGCTGTACCATGGGATGCTGCCAAAGGTCCCCTGTATCAGGGAACTTGGATGTTCTGGGAAAGCATCTCTGGAGCCACCTCTCTGTTCTTTCTCCTCTTATCAAACAAAATACAATTCCCCAGATACGTCTCCAAGCTTTAGCACAACTCTATTCCTAGGCCAGAAATGCCCTTCCCTAAGGCAGCCTGGAGAGCTCCTACACACCTTTCGGGACCCAGATAATCTGTGCTTTCACCCATAGTACCTTCCCTGGTCTCTCCTGTATTGGTTTCTTTTCTGTTGCTGGAATAAAACACCATGGCCAAGTCAACATATAGAGGGAAAATGTTTATTCTGGCTCACAGTTCCAAAGGGTACAAGTCCATCAAGGTTCACGGGCATCCAGTAGCAGCAAGAAGCTGAGAGCTTACCCCTTCAATGGCAAGCAAGTCCCATGCCCAGTGACACACTTCCTCCAGCAAGGCAGTACCACCTAAGACTCCACAAACAGCGCCACCAAGTGGGGACCACGTGTTTAAATGCAAGCCTCTGGGGACATTTCTCATTCAAGCCTCCATACCTTCTCATCAAACAAACAGGTGTGTCAGCCACAGTGCTGGCTTTGTTTGTTTTTTTGTTTTTGTTTCTGTTTTTTAATTATGGAATATCTCAGATGTAAAGTAGCACTAGTGTAAATACCTCCCCTATGTGCCCAGGAGACTGAATGGATGCTAGAATTATATCATATTTGTCAATGAGAGAGAGAGAGAGAGAGAGAGAGAGA
>NC_034590.1:81062497-81075506 GCF_900095145.1 Mus pahari | reverse complement strand
GAGGGAGGGAGGGAAGGAAGGAAGGAAGGAAGGAAGGAAGGAAGGAAGGAAGGAAGGAAGGAAGGAAGGAAGGAAGGAAGGAAGATGCAAATACAGCTAAGATAGCACTAACCCTTCCTCTCCATGATGATCACTCTCAATTGTAATATCTTCTTCATAGTCACACTTTTGTTACATTGTTACAAATGTAGGTAACAGGCTTGTACAAAATTTATGTGTTATCTCATCATTCATATTTTTTGTGATTTTTTTTCTACTCAAAGTTGAGAGCTGTAGATAATAGCTACATGGACATCTAATTCATTCATTTTAATTGTATTGTGGCATTTTATAAATAAACCACAATTTCCCATACCCCCTGCACATTTGTAGCAAATGTGTAGCTTGGTCTTCATGTGAGTCCCTTAACAATTGGAGTGGGGGCTGTCTCTGTCTCTGTTGCCTGCCATTGGATCCCCTCCCCCTACTTGCACTGCCTGGTTGGGCTTCAGTGGGAGAGGATGTACCTAGTTCTGCTGGAACTAGATGTGCCAGAGTGGGGTGGTCCCCTCAGAGAAGGGGAGGAGAGAGGGGGGTATTTGTAAGGGTGGGATAGGAAAAGAGGAGGGAAAGGGGTTGTGACTAGGATATAAAGTGAATAAAAAATTAACATTAAAAAATAAACAACAGTTCACACCATACAGTTAGGAAACAACTAAATGAAGGACATTTGGGTTGTTTCTATTTTTCTCCACTCTTATTCACAGTACAATAATAAACATCTCAGTATTGTGCATATCCTTGTGCACACATTTTTCTGGCATGTTCTCTAATGGGAACAGCTGCTCAAAGGGCATGGGCATGATTAACTATCTTCTATTCGCCCTTCCCGTGAGCACTCTCTACGCTCATTCCACTGGGGCTCCAGGGGCCGAATCATACGAACTAATCAACAGGCTCCCTTGCCTTCTGCTTCCTCGAGTATTTGGCCAATGAAGACAATCAACGGGAAGTGGGAAGAGGGGGGAAACTGGGAGCATGTTATTTATTTCCCTCGTTTCCTCTGTGTGGGATCGCAGCAGGCTGACTACCAAGCTCCGCTAATGGTCGCGGTCCCAGGCTGTCTGTCCCCTGCTACAATCCTCTCTAGCTCCAGACCTTAGTAACTGCTTCCTCTGCTTTCACGTCAGTCTACGGCAGCTAGACCCCACCAGTACTCTTCCTTGGGTGCGCTTGCTAGTTTCATGTCAACATAGCACAAGCTAGTGTCCTTTTAGAGCAGTGGTTCTCAAGCTATGGGTCGAGACCCCTTTAGGGGTCCCATATCAGATGTCCTGCATATCAAATATTTACATTATGATCCATAATATTAGCAAACTTACAGTTTACTGACAGGACCCTGGCTGAGACATGTAGCATCAGCTTCGCAGTCTTTGCAGCTTGTTTCCTTAGTGACTTTTCTTTTTCATGATTATTTTGCCATTTTTAATTATGTATATGTGTGTAAGTCTAGGTCTGGGTCTATGCACACACGTGCTGGTGCCCATGCAGCACTGGAGTTACAGGTAGTTGTGAGATACCTGCCAGGGAGGCTGGGACTCAAACTTGGGTGGGTCCTCTGCAAGGTATCCATTCCTCACCACTGAGCCATCTCTCCAGTCCCTGCTTTCTGTGGCTGAGACAAAAATATCTGTCAAGAGGCAATTTAAAGAGCAGGTTCCTTTCTGCTTACCATACATGAAGATACAGTCCACTGCAGTGGGGAAGGTATGACAGCAGTGCAGGAAGCATCCTGCCTCCATCAGGCAGCAGAAACAGATGCATGCTGGGACTATTCTCCCTTTTACACAATTAAGGCCCCTGACCCATGGAATGGTTTCCCTCATGTTCAGAGTAGGTTTTCCTATCTTAGTTAACCGAGTGTAGAAGGTCTCTGAAAGACATGCACAGAGGCTTGTACGGCCCACATAGGTTCATATATTTGAATGTTTGGTTTCCAGCCTGTGGACTATGTAGGAAGGATTAGGCATATCCAAGCATGGCCTTGTTGGAAGAGGCATATCCAAGCTGGATTAGGCATGGCCTTGTTGGAAGAGGCATATCCAAGCTGGATTAGGCATGGCCTTGTTGGAAGAGGCATATCCAAGCTGGTGGGCTTTGAGGTTTCAAATACCCATGCGAGGCCCAGTGGCTCCCTCTCTGCCTCCTGCCTGCATGTCAGAATGTAAGCTCTCACTACTGCTCCAGCACCATATTCTCCCCTATGATGATGGACTGACCCTCTAAAACTGTAAACAAAGCCCCCAACTAAATGCCTTCTCTTACAAGTTGAATTGGTCATGGTATCTCTTCATAGTAGTAGAATAGTAACTAAGAAAGAAGAGTTGGTACCAGGGAGTGGGGTGTTTAACAGGTCTGTCAATATTGCTTGTTGCAGAATATGGACTTTGGGACTTTGGACTGGAAAGCAGTTGAGTGTGTAAGTGGGGCTTAATGGACGTTATAGTAGGAGTTTGGAAGACAGCAGTGCTGAGATGAATGTGGACTGTGGAGGTCCACCACAAGAGGTTCCAGAGGGGAACAACATAAGCAACGGGGCAAGAGACCATCCTTGTGATACTTTGACAAAGAATGTAACTGAGTTCTGCCCTTGTCCAAAAAGTCTGCAGGAGTCTAAATTGAAGAGTTTTGGACTGATGTCACTGGCAGAGAATGTTTCAGGAGAACCTAGTATTGATTGTGCCATGTGGTTATTAGTGATCACTCTTGTACAGATTTACAATGGAAATTTAGTCTTGTGCTAAAAGAGGTAAGCATTTAAAAAAGAAAAGAGTCCGTTGCTAAATGGAATAAAGGAAGCAGCGATCTTAGAGCAAGATCCCACTCAGCTTAGGTTCCAACTTGCGAAAAGCAAAGCTTATGTAACAAAGAAAACCACCAACAAGTCAAAGGTTATGTGAATGTAATTCAAGCAGGGATGTTGGTCTGGCTTTGGCTCAGTGTTTCCCCCTTTCGCTCCCTTTCCTTCCTTTTGATATGGCAATGTATATTCTGTGCCGTTAGGTGTTGGGATTGTGTGATTTGGTTTGTGATTTTACAGGGGATTATAGTTAAGAGATTGCCTTGGGTCTTCAAAAGAGACCTTGGACTTTTAAATAGTGTTGACACTGTGAAGAACTATGGGGACTTTTGAAGTTGGACTAAATGTCTTTTGTATCATGATATGGCTACAACCCTTTGGAGGCCAGGGAGTGCAGTGTGGTTTGAATGATGACGGCCCCCACAGGGCCATATTTGAATGTTTGATTCCCAATTGGTGGACTGTTTAAGGAAGGATCAGGAGGTGTGGCCTTGTTGGAGGAATTATGTCACTGGGAGAGGTTTTTGAGGTTTTGAAAGCCCAGCCATCGGGCTGGAGAGATGGCTCAGTGGGTAAGAGCACCCGACTGCTCTTCCGAAGGTCCAGAGTTCAAATCCCAGCAACCACATGGTGGCTCATAACCATCCTTAACAAGATAAGACAGCTACAATGTACTTTCATATGATAAATAAATAAATAAATAAATCCTTAAAAAAAAAAAAAAAAGCCCAGCCATTCCCAATAACTACCCTCTCCCCCCCTCTCCCCCTCCTCCGTCCCTACCTGAACCCCTCCCGTCTATGCCCCCTGCCTAGCAATTGGGGTGTAAGCTCTTAGCTACTGCTCCAGCACCATGTCTGCCTTCATGCCATGGTGCTTCCCATGATGATAGGAATGGACTAGCCTTCTAAACCCATAAACAAGCTCTCAGCTAAAGTCTTCTCTTATAAGTTGCTTTGGTCATAGTTTTTCATCACAGCAATAGGACTATAACTAGGACAGTAGCTTCCTCTCCTTTTTATCAGAATTAGTTTATGAGGAATAACCCAAAGATCTTACAAGATTATTTTCTGAAACTCTCCTACAAAACTCTCATTCCCAATAGTGCTTGAATCAGATTAGTCTGGGTTATTATTTAATAGTAGTCAGTTTCCTGGTTGTTGTCAAGCCACAGTATAAAACAGTTCTGATTATCTATTTCACAAGTTTTCAGACGTATTATAAAAGAGGGTGGTTCTGTCACTCTGTCACAATGATGGCCTGGCACAGATCCATGAGGCTCACAGAGGTCAAGAACCCAGCATAGTAGCCAGCTTTCAAGGCACTCTCCATCTTAGGGAACACCAACTGTGTCATACAAAGTCGGCCTGAGACAGCGTCTCATCTGCCACGATGAAGCCTAAGCTTTCAGCCTCAACTAGGTCATATTCCCATCACCCCTAGCACCTGACATCCCCACTTAGGGCACAGCTACAGGCTATAAACTCCTAGATACAGTCTACAACTGAACAACCTATCTGGCCCACTTCATTTTGGTATCATCTTGTGACAAGGTACCTGCTTGTGACTCTGAACCTGCTTTTGCTGCCAATGGAAGTAGCGAACCATAGGCTAACAAGCCCGCCTACCCAATGCTGCTTAGAGGTTGCATTTCGCATTAGCATGCTGCTGCAGCTGGCATTCTCTGGGATTTTCAAAGTTGAAATACCATTTGTTATTCTAAGAAAAATTTGGCTTGGCTCTTGTTTTCTTATTGAGTTTTGTGAGAGGCATCTCTATTTGATTACATGGAAAGAACCGGAGTTGTTTTTACAGACCCTCCTTTTCTGTTGTTTATAAGTTACCATTTTTTTAGGTCTCAGTGTTATCATTTTCTTTATGTAATCCATCTCCAGACACACTGTATTTCTGAGTCTTCAATTCCTATGAAAAATTATGACATACCTATATATTTCTAATATTGTCTGTGCTCTGATCTCTTTCTCTTGTCTATATAGATCTGTTTGTCTCTCTGTTTATCTGGTACCTGTCTATATGCATACACCTCTTTATGTAAAGTCATTGTGTTTACTCTGTGGTACATATGGAATTTTTTCCTATCTTTATCACTCTGCCTGTCTTTTCAGGATTGTCTCAGATCCTACCTCTGGTTTGTTCATTTATTCTTCACCTGCATTTAATTTTCTGCTGTAAAAATCCAATATGGGGGCTGGGGATAGGTTAAGAGTTCTTCCTGCTCTTTCAGAGGACCTCAGTTCAGATCCCAGCACTCACACTGCCTGCAACCCCAGCTCCAGGGGATCCAATTACTCTTCTGGCCTTTGAGGGTACATGCTGATCATGTGCATACACTGATCATGCACACACACACATAAAATAAAATAAATCTTTTAAAATCCAATGTCTTTGTATTTCTAATGACTAATTTTATTCTATAAATGTTAGTGTCTTCCTTTTCTCTTTGTTCTTTACTTATATCTTGATAATTCTTAAAGTCTATCATATATTCTTTTATATTCACATTATGTAACTCCAATTCTTAGGTATTTAGTTATCTTTTTATCACAACTACTAACATCTATTCTAGATGGATCATTCTTTCATTTATTTTGCTGTGGGTGCTCATATTCTATCATGCCAACATCTCATTTCTAATGTTCTCACCTGACTGTGGGTGCCATAACCTGTGCTTACAAATTAACACAGCCACGGGGCCAGCATCCCATAACACACACACACACACACACACACACACACACACGCGTGCACGCACGCACACGTGCACCAGCTACAACTTCAGTTACAACTTATTGCTATTGTTTTTATTCCATCTACCCTGAGTCTCTGCAGGTTTTCCCTTTTCTTGGAAATCCAGCCACTCATTATAAGTTGGTTTTATACCTCCAGCATTTCTGGATGTTTGTTTGGAAAGGTTTGGTGCATTTTTAGTCTTTTCTCTTGTTCTAACCACAAGCCAAAGTGAACGTGCTGTATGCAGTAGAGTTCAAACTATGTCATTAGTGAACCAACTAATACTAAGAGCCCCATTGTGTGCCTTGTGAACTTACATATGAAACACAGCGTTTTTTTTTAGAATCATCTTAGGCCTTTGTGTCCCAGAGAAACCACTTTGAGTTTTAGCTCTGCAAAGTTTAATGCTTGTGTGACCTCAAATAACTTAGAATTTCCAAGATTCGATCTTAAAATGCAGATTTTGACAACTCATGGTTGCTGGCTGTGCCAAACCCAAATACATGCATTAAGATATATTTAGTACAAAAACATTTCCAAGTTCTATGACCCACTTCGTTCTTTCTACCAAAGAAGCAGAGTTACTTTGCTTCAACTTGTTGACTCAGAATCATCCCTTCAAACCTCAGTGACCGGGATGGCCTGGGGCCTGTCATCAGAGGCCCAAGACTTCTGCGCACCATCAGGACAGCCTCACCATTGCATCTTCCCCTTAGAGGCTCACTATAAAGAGAAGTCAGGGTGTGAAGTCCCAGGGACAAATGCAAAGCACCTCCCGAGGAAACCTTTACACATGTCCTCTCAGGGCTCCACAGGACAGCCCTGGGAATACACCCTTGTGTCTCTGCTTGCACCTCCCGTGGAAACCTTTACACACGTCCTCTCAGGGCTCCACAGGACAGCTCTGGGGATGCATCTTGTGTCTCTGCTTCCTCAGCACTGCCATTTCAAGCATGTGCCACCATGCCCGGGTTTTCATTTTTAATAATTTTTATAATTATAATTACACCATATCCCCCTTCCCTTTTCTCCCTCATGAATCCCCCTCATTCTCTCTCTAATTCATGGCCTCTTTTTAATAATTGCTGTTACTCACACACATTCACACATGCACACATAAACACACACACACACACACATATAAGGGTATGTGTGTGTGTATACATATATATTCCTAAATATATAAATACAACCTGCTCATTCTGTATAATGTTATCTGAATGTAGATGGCCTCAGGGATGATCATTTGGTATTGGATAACCAACTGGAGACTCCTTCCTGAGGAAAGCCATTTCTCCTGCTCTCAGCATTCTCAGTTGCCTGTAGTTTTTTTATCTATATGAGCTTTCCCCCTTCCATATTAGCATGTCCATCATTGCCTGGTTCTTGTCATCATTGTCTGGTTCTTGTTTAGGCAGCCACGTTGATGAGACTTCATCAAGAGGTTTACCAACTGATCAGTCTTCCCAGCTCCCACTTAGGACATCATGAGGACACCTGTTATCTTGTCTTCATCTTTGAATCCTAAACCTCATGATCAGCTGGTTCTATCAGAGATTTACTGTCCTCTTGTCTCCAAATCCGTTCCTCACCTCTGGATCACACTATCCCTTACTTATCAAGAAAGAAGGCTTCGGAGCCACCCTAGCACAGGCTCACATCCTGGTGCTCCTGTATTCATGCTCCCCCTGAAAGATGAAGGTCTAGATAAAGCACTAGCCCTGGTTAACAGTGACTAACTGTGATGGGCAAAAAAAATTTTAAAGCCTTTTAGATATGTAGAAGTATCTTGGTCAGGAACCACAATATACCCAAGGCTGCACCTAACGACCAGAACCCAGTGACATCATTCACTCAAAATAAGTAGACACATGGTATCATCAGCAGAGAATACCACTCAACCATATATAAACGGAGACCAAGAGCAATAGACCACTTCTTGCCTCTTCAGGACTGCTGTAAACATGGAAGAGACACACCTTGATCTGTCCTAGAACTGGAGAGTCTCCCCCAGGGTCCTGACCTTTGAATCAGAAATTTCTGTTCAAGACTGGGCCCAACCTTTGGCTAAGATACACCACCAAGATGAGCAGCCTTGGGAAGATAGGTGTAGGACCGTAGTTAAGAACTTGGAGGGTGAACCTTGTATGACAGCCCTGAGCATCATAAAATATAATCTTTGTTATACCCATTATGCACACCTACCTTTCTGCTTGCAACATTAACTAAAGCTTAATCTATTGTGCTGTCCCTATCTAGACTGGGCACAGCATCTAGTAGAGCCAGGCACATCTCAGGTGCCCAGAAAGCCCCAGTAGTCGCCTTGGTAGTTGCAATGGATGAGCTTTTGACTTGAGGAGCTTCACGCTCAAAACAATGCAGACTCAAGGAATCATCCTAAAGGAAGCTCCCTGCCATGACTAATCATCAAGGCCCCCTTAAATGAAATTATGGAAATGTTCTGCCTGGTACTGTTTTAATTAAGAACAACCTGGTCCTTATTGTACCCTCTGAATGGATTCTCTTCCCCTCCTCTTCTCTCCTTTTCACCTTGACACTTGGAGAAAAAACCTGGCTGCCTTTGACAAGGCTTCTTCTCACAGTAATGCTGCTGACAAGCTCAGTTTGGTAACAGCTGAGCTAGCTGAAGCTGGCAGCCCTCCCCCAGCGTGAGGCTCTCTAACTGGCCACCTAAACTATTGAGTAGCAGAGATCTCTCCCACACTGCCCCGTGTGAATTCTCAGAAACTGTGGGGGTGGGCTTGCAAGCAGACCTCTGTGGTTCTCATTCCCCACCACTATCTCAACACTAGTTTATCCTGGAGACGGTAGATTTTCTAGAGAATAAAAATGGATGTCTGGGTTGGGGAGAAGGCTCAATGGTCAGGTGTTTGCCAGGCAAGTGTGATGTCCAGGTTTGGATCTCCAGAACCCACATAAGTTCCCAGCAGGTGTGTCAACTGGTCTGTAATTCCAGCCTTGGAAGGTGGAGACACAGGATTGTGAGAATAAGTTGGTTTGCAAGATGAGCCACATCTGAGAGCTCTGGGTCTAATTGAGAGAACTTGCCTAAAAGTAGGGGAGGAAAAGAATGGAAGACAATTCCTGGCATCAAACAATAGGCCTCTACGTTCATGAGCATCCACATCAGACCCATCCACGTGCACACGCACACACACTCACATCCACATCAGACTCATCCACATGCACATGCACACACACTCACATCCACATCAGACTCATCCACATGCACATGCATACACACTCACATCCACATCAGACTCATCCACATGCACATGCATACACACTCACATCCACATCAGACTCATCCACATGCACATGCACACACATTCACATCTATATCAGACTCATCTATGTGCACATGCACCCACATTCACATCCATATCATACTCATCCACGTGCACATGCACACACACTCACATCCACATCATACTCATCCACGTGCACATGCATACACACTCACATCCACATCATACTCATTCACATGTACATGCACACACACTCACATCCACATCATACTCATCCACGTGCACATGCACACACACAGTGAAAATGAGAGAAAGGAAAAGAGGAAAAGAGATGAACTCCTTGACTTCCTATTACCTCTGTGCTCCAAGCCCCAAGGCAAGGAAAGGTATGGCTATTCTGTGAGCACAAGGACATCTGCTTAGGATGCTCAGGGACCATGGAAGAGGACTGAACTCTTCCACGAATGTCTGGCTTCCCACATCCAAGGTCTTGACTTTGTGGTTATCCTCTTTTCCTCCTCTACACACAAACACACATATATTCACACACACACACACACACACACTGATGCACATACACTCATGCACAAACTCACACACACATAGTCATGCGCACACACACACACATTCTTCATGAAACACGGAGAGAAAAAGTACAGCTGCACTCACAAACTCACAAAGTAGACCTTCATTGAAAGATGCGTGTAAATACACTCAGTTCATTACAAGGCTGTGAAATAATTGCTCAGAAATGAAAGCAAGAATACTTTGTGGCCAATTATCTGTATTTCATTTCAGTAAAATATTCTCTTTCACAATGAAGTCTCCCCAGCTAAGCACACCTTGCAAGTACTCAGTCCTGGAGTTTGATCCCCAGTGCTGTCAAAAAAATAATAATAATTCATTCACACATGCATACACCTTTGTGAATTTGCATTTTTTTTAAAAAAATCTTACTTTTCAAAGGAAGTTCACAGATGTTGGGTCTTTAAAACCTCACAGGGTTTGGACAGTGGTGTCGGTTTGAGGGGATTTGGGCTTTGGGAGACGGTTGAATTTTCTGCCATTGTGGGGCTAGGTTTTATAATTTCCAAACCCATTCTGCCCTAGATCCCTTTGTTAGCATTCAGATGCCCACCCCTCCTGAGTTCCTCATGACACCAGAGACAAACATTTCCCGATTCTGTGTCAGCAGCTGCTTTGAGTCCATCAATAAGAGGCATCATGATGAGAATTGGTATATGCAAAGGACAGGCCAGTCTGTTGGTCCTCTGGCATTGGCTGTATTGATTGGGGGTTGTATCATCGGGGCTTCCATTCCAGAAGTCCTCCTGTGAGCTATGCAGGAGAAACACTTCCATCAGCTAAGATCCTTAGCGACGGTTTCTTCCTTTGCTTATAACCTTTAGAACTTCCTGGTTCTCTAAATCCACTGTGAGCTTTTCCCCACCTCCACCCTTCCAGCATTTGGTAAATATTTTCTAAACATTCCATTCCCTCTTTTTTTTTTTTTTTCTGCAAGCAGTGCCTCAACTGTTTTCCCTGACTGATACCCTTTTGGGTGCCACACACATGCATTTGTGCAGATTAACAACAGCTTCACAAACAATGAACTCATGAGGACACTGCTGCAGTGCCATGTCAGGCATATTTTGCTTACACTGTATCATTCTGCTGGGACTATTATAACAACAACAAAAAAAAAAACTGGGCATATTTGTATTGTTTGTCATTATTTGTCTTTTGTGATGGATGAGGTTACTGTGGGTAGCTCAGGCTGGCCTCAGACACCCTGAGTGCTGTGGTTTCAGTAGTGTGCCCCCATGCCTGGACTTGCTCAACAGTTTAAACAACAGAAATCTGCTGTATCAGCTCTGGAAGCTACAAGTGAGGAGTACCCTGTAAGCAGGGGCTAGCTCTTTCTGAGAGCGAGAGGAGGATGCTGAGGGTAGGGATGGAGATGGTGTCTTTCCTAGCTTCTGGTAGATTGCTGGAGATCTCTGGTGTTCCTTAGAAGCCGCTGCTTCCCCTGGGTCTCTGGCATCCCCCTGTATCTCTGGATCCAAAATTCCCTCTTCTCATAAGAACGGCAGACATGTCGGATTAGGGCCACTTTGGTGAGCTCATTTTAATGCCATTACCTCTGCAAACATACTTTTCTGAATGAAGTCACTATCTGGGGTTCTGGAGTTGTTTGGGAAAGAATGTTACATAATTCATAATGCCATCCAATGAAAATGTCTGGCAATAGTCAGTTCTGCGTGCATCTCAGGAATGAAGAGAGTTTGAGTTAGAGACAGGGAGTTATGATTTCCAAGTAAAAAGTGATGGAGAACTCACTGAAAATTCAGTCAAAGAATAAATAAGAGAAGATGCTCAGAGGGCTGGAGATGTGGGTGAGTTGGTAGAATGCTTGTCTAATGTGCATGAGGCCCTGGGTTTTACCCCAACATTGCATAAAGCCAGATATAGTAGTATGCAGTTGTAATCCCAGAGAGGTAGACAGGAGGGTCAGAAGTAAGGCCATCCTGACCATTTGGGGATACTTCATTCCTCCTTAGAATAAGGAACATAACTCTCATGAAAGGTTATAGGTACAGAGACAAAATTTAGAGCTAAGATGAAAGGATGGACTATCCAGAGAGTACCCCATTCGGGAGTCCATCCCATCATCAGCCACCAAACCTAGATACTAATGCTCATGCCAGCAAGATANTGCTGAAGGGACCCTGATATTGCGGCTTCTTGTGAGGCTATGCCAGTGCCTGGTAAACACCAAAATGGATGCTCACAGCCAGCTACTGGATGGAACACAGGGTCCCCAATGGAGGAACTAGAGAAAGTACCCAAGTACCTGAAGGGGGCTGCAACCCTGTAGGTGGAACAACAACAGGAACTAACCAGCACCCCCGGGGTTTGTGTTTCTAGCTGCATATGTAGCAGAAGATGGCCTAATCGGCCATCAGTGGGAATAGAGGCTCCTTGGTCTTCCAAACTCTATATGACCTAGCACAAGGCAAGGCCTGGGCCAAGTAGTGGGAGTGGGTGGGTAGGGGAACAGAGGTGGGGGGAGGGGTATGGGAAACTTTCGGGATAGCATTTGAAATGTAAATAAAGAAAATAATAATAAAAAAAAATAAAAAAAAAATTAAAAAAAATTAAAAAAAAAAAAAGAAGTAAGGCCATCCTTGGGTACATATTGAGTTCAAGGGTAGCCTGGGCTACATGAGATCCTGTTTCATAAAAAGAAGAGGAGGTGAATCAAAACAACCAATAGGACTAAAAGGAGAAGCAGGGAGGAGGAGGGAGGAGAAAGAAGGGAGGAAGAAGAGGAAAAGAAATGTCTGAAAGCTCGTCAAATCCCAGAACACACTGGTATGTACACTGGGGACAGAGGATCAGAAGACACTGTGGACGAGACAGAAGGCAATCTTCCTGAGAAAGGACTGTAGTTCATCATGCTTACATCACACATGCCATCTGTGACCTGGCTTTCAGCCAGCGGGGTGGATGTGTGTACCTGGCTTTGACATTGGCCAAACAATCCAGATTTACTTTCAAAAGTGTGAGAATATGGGTTGGAGAGATGGCTCAGCAGTTAAGAACACTTACTGTTCTTCCAGAGGTCCTGAGTTTATTGCCATCACCCACAGGGTGGCTCCCAACCATCTATGACTGTAGTCCCATTGATCTGATATCCTATCCTAGGGTATATACAGAACAAACACCCATGAACATTACATACATACATACTACATACATACATACATACAATGTAAAAAGGATGTTTTTCACATGAGGAGGCAAGACTCAAAGCACCACCCATTGTTTTACCAGTCACCTGCTCAGTTGAATTCCCATCGCTATCTGACCATGTGGCATCAAAGCAGTCTCTTCCTCTCATTGGTCCAGTGGGGATGACTATGCCATAGTGAGAATGAATTAAATAATGCATGCAAAAGCATGGTGTTTCCCAGGATTGTTACATAATGGGTCAGCAATAAAAGGAAACATTGTTGCATCTACTATCAAAATACGATGGGAGAAAATGGAAATTTTGTATCTCAGACTTCTGAGCCTATTTTCAAGGAAATATAAAAGAGAGAGAGGGAGAGAGAGGAGAGAGGAGAGAGAGAGAGAGAGAGAGAGA
>NC_034590.1:81051224-81062482 GCF_900095145.1 Mus pahari | reverse complement strand
GAGAGAGGAGAGAGAGAGAGAGAGAGAGAGAGAGAGAGAGAGAAGAGAGAGAAACTTAATTAGGGTGATTATATTTACCCCAGGACTAAGCATTTATAAGCCTCCCAAGTCCTGAGAAGTAAAGAACCTGTCTCACATACAAGGATTAGAGTTAAATACTAATAGGCACGGGATTAAGAACCCTGAATTATAAAGCCAGTCCCAAGTGGTGCCCCAAACCTCCTGCCTCTCCACATTACCGTGGCTGGTTACACCCCAACCTGACAGTTTAACATCCCAGCCCAGCACTGCAGCCTCTGCTGCACCCAGGGTTCATGGGCAAGCCCATGACTGCTGAGCTACCATTGCTATGGTGGAATGGAAACTCAATGGGGCATCTGGAAAGCTGGTGGGATGTCTACAAGTAATAAACTTGTGACTGTGTGTTCACTTGGCACCCAGGAGCGATAGCACAGATTCCTCTCATCTCTGTTTCTTAAGAATCAATAAAAAGTTAGTGATGCATTTAGCTGGGGTTCAATAAATGGAATTGAGTTCCTTTTTTAACCTTTTATGGGGCTGCTCCTTGGGTTGCACCCCTGAAAGCCACTCTGGAGCAATCAGATATATCATTTGGTGACTGCAGCACAATTTTCTAAAACAGTATTGGAAGAGTGTTGGCGTCCAAAGGAGTCAAAGAAGCATTTAGCTGGCTAGAGTGGGGAGGGCTGACAGTGAGAAAGGAACACTGTTCTCTGAACCCTGAAGGCTGAGCATTGAGGGGAGTGGATCAAAGTGACTGAGGATGTGGTAACAAGAAATAGACAGTTTGGCACCGATGGGTGAAATGTGAATTTGGGGGTCGTTTTAGTGAGCATCAGGTGCTAGCTGAGCTCAGAGGAATGCTCTCAAGCATCCCTGTCCCATCTGTCAGCCACAACTGAGGCAGTGAGGTTGCAAGAGAGCAAGTAAGCCAGAGATAGAAACAACGTGGAGACAAATGTGTCTTCTCCGATCCTAACTCAGACATGCTGGAAGAAACATACCTGATTTCAAACCCCATTGCCCACAATGATTATACATAATATGAGGTTTGTATGCCATTATTTAATCCACAGCATACCTGCTTTCTGGGGGTCTGGGATAATTCCCCCATTAGAGAATTCAAATACAATACCTACGGGGTGAGACAAATAAAAGCAACGCCTCATCCTGATGTGAGAAAGCCAAGGAGTTGCAGGGATTCATTCAATATCCAGCGCTGAGAATAGTTAGACTCATGATGTTTTACAGCATCGCTCAGGCCAAACAAAACACACTGGGCCATGACTCTCACTCCACACACTCTGCACATTCTGGTGCGAATGTGATGACTAGAAGGGTTTGGGGTTTTATAAAGGAAAGAGTGCCTGCTTGCAGGAAGATCAAGGACCAGGCAAAACTGGGTTTTGCAAGATGACTCAGCAGGTAAGGGTGCTTGCCACCAAGACTAACAACCTGAACTTAAGTTCCAGAACCTACATGGTGGAAGATGAGAACCGACTCCAACAGGTTGCACTCTGACCTCCATGTCATGCTGCAGGGTGTACACACCCATTCACATACATGTGCATACACACATAAGTAAATAAATGTGATTCAAACTTTCAAAGGAACAGACAGACCAAGCTATGATCACTGAACTCCAGGTAGTGTCTGGGGTGGCGAGGTTGGCAGTGAATGTACCAGGAGGTGTATCAGGAGGTAGAGTCACTGGAAGACACACTTCTGTGAAGGTGATTCCAGAAAAGTTTAGCTGAAGACGAAGACCCACTCTGAATGTGGCACCATCCCACGAATAAGGAAAAGGTCAGCTGAGCACTGGCTGTCACCCTTTGGCTTCACAACTGTGGATGCTATGACCAGCAGCCTCATACTGCCTACCATGTCTTCCCCACCATGATGGACTGTATCCTAAAACCATGAACCAAAATAAACTCTCCTGTGGTAGACAAGTGGTCTTTCCCTGAACTATATTCTCATCCCTTTTTCTAACTTTGTTTTGAAGTAGGGAGTTCTAAGTTGCTCAAGCCACCCTGGAACTCACTCTGTAGCCCCAGTGGTCCCTAAATGTATGATCCATCTGCTACCACAGCCTCCCAGGGGGCCTCACAGGCCTGCACACCCAGTGTAGACACTACATTAGTCAGTGTCTTTGTTGGTAGTAGTCAGCCTCTAGATCAATACAGTAGCCAAAGGAGCCACATTCACCACAGACCCACCAAGGGTGAGGACGTGTGCCACTATACACGCCGCCACAGTAGTTACATGTGTATCTGTATGTACACATGCATAGGGTGAGTGTCAGTCCTGGATGCTCCTCCTACAACATAAACTACACTCCTCCCACCAAGAAGTCTCTCATCCCCTTGGATCCTGACTGTGCTTATAAATACTGTCACTAATAGCATGTTGCAAGTATTTTAGATTAGGTCATAGACAAATATAAGGCCTCCTCCCCACTCTCTCTGGGACGCATGCCTTCTTAAGACATATGAAGTCTGGCTCCCCTGGGGTACCACACTGGAGAAATCACAAGGTAACTGTGATGATTAAGATGCTTAAGAAGCTGTGGGCTGTTCCCACCTCTGCATGTTATCTTATCAGCCCAGGTACCAGACCCATGAGTCAGGAAGAGTTTAGGATGACCACAGATGCTGCTCCTCAATTCCTGGCTCTTGGGGACCATGAGAAAATAACAAATTAGCACCTGAAGTCAGTATTTGAAATAGTATTTTGTAGCAATTACAGATATCTGGTATCTATTTTTGGCATTCAGAAAAGAGATGACACTATAACAAGAGAAAAAGGAAGAAAGAGTGAAAGGAATGAATGAAAGAAGGAAGGAAGGAAGGAAGGAAGGAAGGAAGGAAGGAAGGAAGGAAGGAAGGAAGGAAGGAAGGAAGGGAAGGGGGGAGGGAGAGAGAAAGAAAAGAGAAAAGAAAAGAAAAGAAAAGAAAAGAAAAGAAAAGAAAAGAAAAGAAAAGAAAAGAAAAGCTGAACCAAATCTAAAATTGTGAGGGCTCAGGCTGGAAGGACTTTGGAGAACTGTGGAGTGCATGACCTTCAAGGTGTCAGCTATGACAGTGCACAGAAGTAAGAAAGATAATGTCAAAGGTGGAGAAAACAGGACCCTGTGTAGTGCATTAGGATGCTCGGGCTCCATAAAAAGGACCCGAGACTAGAGGGCTCACATGATGGAAATTTATTTTCCTACAGAGAAAGACAAGATCACTGGTGAGATGGCCAAATGTGTTGATGGAGTTCAGTTGGATCCCTGGAATCCACGCAGTAGGAAAGAACCAGCTCCCGCACATTGTCTTCTGACCTCTGCACACGTGCTGCAGCATCATGTATGCCTGCAAATGTACACACAAATAAGCTAATAGACACCCATAAATGTGATGGTAAGAGAGGACAAACCCTGGCTCCTCTCCTTCTTACAAGGTCACCCTGTGGTCTCCCATAGCCTTTGCCACTTTCCCTGGGCCTTGTCTGTAAATCCAGCCACACTTGTAGTTTGACTTCCACTGTGTGCACAGAGCGCCCTCTTTAACATACAATGAGAGAGGTATACCAAAACTGTCTTTCATTATAAAATGCGAAACAATGTGCACAGTGGAGTAGGTGACTCATTAAAGGTGTTCCCAAGTTTCCAGGGAGAATACCGAAGGTGTCACCTGGCTTCTAGATGCTTACACTAAATTGTGAAAAGAATCAGACACATTAGAGAAGGAACCATCATGAATAAAGGAGCCAGGGCTTGCTAGCTTTGAAAATAAAGATGTTATTTCATTCAGTGTGTGATACTAAAAGTTTAAAATGGCCTCCAGGCAAAAATCAAACCCAGAATGCTATCAAGGAAGGACGGTCTTACGACAAAGCTGGGGAAACCAATGTGAAACCTTTATTAAGGCTGCCGGGATATAGAATGTGATGCTCAGACAGGAAAACAAAGGAACGCACTCTCGTGGATCCTGGCTGTGCTGTCCCTCGACAGCCACAGAGGAGACTCCAGACAGGAGGGATATTATCTGTCAGATATCTGCGGTTGTGACATCGTGCGAGATTGTTGAGAGGAGAGGAGAGGAGTCCCGCAAGGAGTGCAAGCTGTTTGCCCTCTGTTAACACTGCCTGCTTGGACTAAAAGGAGACCAGAAGATCACGGGAGAAAAACAGGTCTTTGGACCTCCAACCCATTCTGTAAACACAGGCTGGGAAAATAACCCCGGAGTAAGTACTATTTCTTTTTAAAGGTTTTTTTAAAACTTTTTATTATATGTATATATGTTGGGGCAAGAGTGTGTTCCTGCGGGTGCAGGTCTCACAGAAGCCAGAAGAGGGCACCAGATCTCCTGAAGATGACGTTACAGGTAGTCAGTTGTCAGCCATCCATTGCGATTCTGGAAACCAAACTCAGATTTTCTGGGAGA
The DNA here is from genome assembly GCF_900095145.1 of Mus pahari. Classification (NCBI taxonomy): domain Eukaryota; kingdom Metazoa; phylum Chordata; class Mammalia; order Rodentia; family Muridae; genus Mus; species Mus pahari. The sequence goes on along the minus strand of NC_034590.1, from coordinate 81,058,031 downwards.
GCAGAGGGCACACTTGACTGCAGCCATCTCTCCAGCCCCAACACTGGTCATTCTGTATGGGAAACGTTGACTCAGATTTCTTCTGCCTCTGAGCGTAGAAGCCAGAGCTAAAACATGCAGGAACCTTTTTCAGGTGGTGTGACTGGGTTCTGACCCAAAAACTGACCACACGGGCAATAGTATTTCAGATGAGCTATGAAGCCCTCTCTACCACTCCCACCCCCATTAGCCAGGCCTTCTTTCATTCTCTTTAACAGGTAGGTGTTGTGTCCTCTCTATTTCTGTTCCGCCATTCCAGTACTAGAGAGATGACATGTTTCTTTTGTTCACAGGCCAAGAACAACTGTGGAAAAGTTAACTATGTTTTAAAAATTCACCCAAGGAACTGCCTCTAATCCTGGATCTGGAGGTCAAAGTGTAGGCCTCGGTGGTGCGCGACCGGCCTCAGAGGGCAGATATTTAAATGTATAATCCCCAGTTAAACTTTTGGAAGGATTAGGAGGTATGGCCTTGTTGGAGGAGGTATGTCACTGGGGGGTTTGAGGTTTAAAAAGCCCACAACAAGACCCAGCTCTCAGTTGCTGCTTCAGCCCCATTCCTGCCATGTGCTGCCACGCTCCCAGCCATGATGATACCCGACCAACCCTCTTACACTACAAGCAAATCCCCAACTCAATGCTTTCTTTTATGAGTTACCTTAATCACGGTGTCTCTTCACAGCGACAGAACGGTGATTCGGACCACTATGAACTGAAGGTTGCTGCTCTCCAGAATCCTTCAGGCCTTCAGCACCACACTGGGACGCTGAGGCGTGCAGCCTCGTGGACTGACAGCTACAGATTCTAAGCCTCTCCAGCATGCAGATGGCCACCATTGTTGAGCTACCCAGCTGGGAGTAAGCTAATCTAGTGGATACGTTTTGTAAAATACATTCATGCTATAGGTTTTGCTCTAAAAAAAAAAAAAAGAAAAGAAAAGAAAGAAAGAAAGAAAGAAAGAAAGAAAGAAAGAAAGAAAGAAAAAGAAAGAAACTGTGACCAAAATACCTTACCTAAATGGCTCAAGAGAAAAATTTCTCCTATCCCAGTGTTTCAGAGGGTCTCTAGGCCCTCAGGCCCAAACATTCTGGCAGTAGTTGTAGTGGTTTGAACATGCTTGGCCAGGGAGTGGCACTATTTGGAGGTGTGGCCTTGTCAGAGCAAGTGTGTCACTGTGGGAGTAGGCTTTAAGACCCTTGTCCTTGCTGCCTGAAAGCCAGTCTTCTCCTAGCGACCTTCAGATGAAGATGTAGAACTCTCAGCTCCTCCTGCACCATGCCTGCTGGGACACTGCCAGGCTCTCACCTTGATGATAATGGACTGAAGCTCTGAACCTGTAAGCCAGCCCCAATTAAATGTTGTCCTTTATAAGAGTTGTCTTGGTCATGGTGTCTGTTCACAGCAATGGAAACCCCAACTAAGACAGTGGGCAAAGGGGCTTCTTCACCTTATGGGATGGGAAATGTGAGAGGAACCTGGGAAGGGCCTGGGCAAGATACAGCCCCTAAAGGCACACTAACAATCAGCAATTCCTTCACCTAGGCCCTTCACTGCCTCCCAATAATGACCTTATATTATGATGCCATCGATTTCCCAAAAGTGCAACCATAGGTAATCACATGCTCAACACGTGAGCCTCAGGGTGCATCTCATAGTCAAATCATAGTGACATCACCTCCCAAGATTCCTTTCTCCTGCTATTGATTGCTTCAGATCAACAACCCCCCCCCCCCCGCAAAAGAAAAACGGCACACACACAGATTCTGTGTGGCAAATGCAACCAGAAGAAACAAGGCATTGGACCCTCAGACTTTGTTCTCTCAAAGACTTGCCACCATGGTGTGAGACTCATGCAGCTCTGTGGAGGGGAACAGGGGTCCTTCCCTTAGCCAACCCCTCCACACTAGCCCTTTGGGAGGGGTCCTCCAACTCCAGGCAACAACAGCTGATTGCAAACTCAGCAGAGTCTCTAGGCCACGAACCCATCTGTTCCAGAAACTCCATCCTAAAGCAACAAGAGAGGAACAAATGTTTAAAGACTAAAAATTGAGGTCAATATGTTTCACAGCAGTGGATGCCTAACACGACTTTGTAGGATCTACTCGAAGAGAATTTGGGCATAATGACGGCCATAAAGGAGAACTAGATACAGAGAAATCATGCAGACACAGTTCAGGGCAGCCTGAAGTTCCCTTGTCCACCATGTTAAAAGGCAGTTTCTCTCTCCTGCTGGTATTGACACTGAGTTCTGAGGTGAGGTGCCTTGGGCTGTGAGCCAACAGGAGACAATTTTAAGAGGAAATAGGTGCCCTCATCAGGAGATACTTTCTTTTTTCATGTATTTATTTACTTACTTATTATATACACATGCACACATGTGCATGCTATGGTGCACATTTGGCAGCCAGAGAACAACTTGTAGGAGCAGATACTCTCCTCCTACCGTGTAGGCCCTCCAGCTCAGACCCTCAGCCTTGCAGCAGGCTAGCTATTTGCCAGCCTATCAGAGCTATGTTCTCACCAGCACTAACCCAGGGCTTTGCCTCATAAGGAGGCTTTTCCATTTGCTGAGGTCTCTTTAGCATTTGCTCTGTCATCAGGTAACAGAAGCAAGTTGGGGATTATCACCCTCTAACACAAAGCAAAATCAGAAGCAAAGTTCCCACTAGAGAACTGGGTATCCAGGCCCTCAGGGAGTTCTTCTAGGTATATACGTCTTTGGAATCCAAAAGAACCAGAGTTCAAAATACCTGGGAGTTGAGCCATACACACACTAAGAACCATTGTGTAGGGAAAATGCCAGCCAATGGCTCTGGGTGGGGACCCTCAACAAGTAACAACAGACTTTGGCTACCTTAAAACCATCCTTCACTCCTCTGAAAATCTGTGCTTGGTGTGCCAAAACCTGACCAGAACCAGAGCCCGATTATGTCCCTCTGTAGAAGTAACCTCGGGTCTGGGTCTCTGAGCCTCACCCCTGTTCTGTGGAGTTAGCCTGGCTGATCTCTGAGACTCTGTCATCATAGGTTCCTGAGGAATTTGTGAAACATCCCATACTGATGTTGGCAGAATAATGAATGGCTATTCCTGTCTTGAAGCTCCAATCTACAAGATCAATGCCAAACAGGAAATTGCCAGTGGTAATTTATTCTGAATTCTCCCACCATGGGACTTGTTTAATATACATTGCTACATGAACTCTTATAAAACATTAAACTGACAGAAATGGCTTGTGCCAACTTCCCCAGCCCCCTGACATATGCTCCCCTTTCTGCCAGGCCTTCCCAGAGTGGGGCCTCTCTGGGACAGCAGCTCTGATCAAAAATAACCACAGAGAGCCATGCGGGAGGTCATTCATGAAAGCAACCCAGCCTATAAACTAAAATCACAAAAGCAAAAAAAAAAAAAAAAAAAAGCATTGCAAAAAGAATGAAATGAACAGGTTACAGCAATGTTACAAGACCCTTTCATCAATATACACCTTTGTATAATTCAAAGAAGGAAATTAATTAAAATAGTTAGAGGAAGGAAATTAATTAAACCATCAAGCAGACAGGACAGCCAGTTCTGTCCTCTTTGCCTAACCTGTGTGAGTCTGGTTTCTCCAGATAAACAGGATCAATAGGAAAAAAAATCAGAGAGAGGCTTGCTATAGCAAATTGGTTTACACAGTGATAGGGTTAGAGTCTAAGATCTGTAATCAGCAAGCTAGACATCCAAGAGAGCCAATGGTGTAACCACAGTTCAGTCCAAACCCAAAGATGGAAGATGGATGTTCCAATTCTAAGTCAGGCAGAGAGGACAAAGTCTTCCCTTCTTACTTCAGGCCTTAGGTGGGTTGACTGAGGCTCACCCACATCAAGGAGGGTGGTTGCCTTACTTGGTTTACAAAGCCAGATATTAAGTCATCCAAAAACATCTTTAAAGACACACCCAGAAATAACATCTAGCCAAATGCCTGGGCACTACCAGTGAATTCGGCTCATAAAATCCTCCTTTAAGATTTAAGGATGACTCTGAGAGACCTATCTAAGGAAGTGGGGTCTGGAAAGTAACCATGCTAGCTAGTATGCTGGACTTGTGTGGCTATTGCTTTTCAATTGAATCATTCCTTCCTAAGGTTCATAGGCTCATAAAATTAAGGAAGTAAGCAAATTATACATACCAACCTGGAGGCGTTATCAAAACTTAGAAGGTTGGAAGCATTAACAGTCTCCAGGGAGAGAAGGGTTCCCCAACTGCTGCCTTTGAGTCGCCATGTTCCCATAAGGAACCCCAGTAAGGCACCCATAAGAAACCCTAGGAAGCTCTCTGATTCCAAGCCAGACTTGGGTGGAACCATTTCTTTGGTCTGTCATTAGTTCCTGGGATGAGCAGATACTTGTTCACGTCTGTCCAGGAAAAGTCCAAGTGAGGACCAAACTAAGACTACATTATACAGCAACCATTACAGGTACACAGGGGTCAAGCTTCCATCTTTCTCTACCATGGCATCCTCTGCAGTAGCATACAGAACAAGAAAAGCACAGAAAGTCAGAAACAAAATAATGAAACTCAGCCATATGAGGGCTATGGTTTGATTTTCCCCTAGAGCAGATACGTATGAGAGTTTTGGGCAAGGAGTGTGTCCATTCTAAATAAGGCCCCTGGTGTGACCAAGTCATGGGCTAACACAGAAGCAGAGATGATGGCCCTGCAGAATATGCACAATCAGACAACGTAAGTGAGTGAGGAGCTGGATGATGCTTAAATAGCTTTTGTCTAAAGAGGCCAATGTCACCCTGGGGAGCCAGGCTGATGAGCACACAGCCCCTCCCTACATGGTGCTCCTCATTATGACTGTTGAGCAAATGGAACACAAGAAGCTAGCTTCTGGGCTAACTGTTGCTTTCCCTGGCTCTGTGACAAAATGCCTGACCTCCAGAGTTAGAGTGCAGCTCATCATGGCAGAGAAGGCATGGTCTGGGAAGCAGGTGTGTCTGTGGTGGAGGTTCATGGCAGCAGATGATCACCAGGAAACTGGGGAGGGAGTCTAGAGCAGGACTAGAAGGCAGGCCAGGCCATAAGCCCCAAAAGCCTGTGCCCAGTGACCCACCTCTGCCAGTCAACCTTCACCTCCTAAAATTCCACAACCTTCCCAAAATAGTGGCACCAGCTGGAGAGTGGGTAATCAAACATCCACCTACAGGAGCATTTCACATTCAAGCCATAATACTAACCTTTCAGCCACTAGTACACTTAGTTGTCTGGTTAGTTAGTGAATGTGTGTGTATGCACATGCTACGGCACCCTTATGGAAGTCAGAAGACAGTCACAGGAGTCCATCCCTCCACCATGTGAGCCCCAGGGGTCAAACTCAGTACCTCTACCCACTGAGCCATCTTGCCAGCTAGCCTCTTTGCTGTTTGCCAGTTTCCTAAGTAAAGGGTATGCTTGGATGCCTTGAAGGGAGACCGAGATGTTTACATGCTAGACAGGGATGCTCAGGAAACAGGCCCATGTTCCTGCTGCCTTAAGAGAGAAGGGAGAGTTCCTACCTCCTCTAGAGGGTCACCCTCTCCTTACAAGTCAGTTATAGACAGAAGTCCTTCCTGCATGGCTTGACTCCTAGCCCTGTGCTCTCTTCTTTGTGCTATGAAGCCAAAGTCAGAGGCTGCTCAGAAACAAATTCACCTCCCTGTCAGGTAGACACAAGTCACCCCATCAACAGTATTCTCTCCATATATCCTTCTAGTCTAGGATCACTCACAGACATGGACACACAAGCACACACATCAACACCCATAAACACTGTAAAACCAATGGGCATGGAGGAATAAAAGTGGAAGAACAAGCTGATGGGCCCAGGTTCTGAGAAACTCAAAGCTACAGAGAGTCTAGCAGCTGGAGCCTGGCCTGGCTGGTGATGGCAGAGCAGAGGTTTAGCCTGTTCTCAGTGATGCAGACTCCCCAGCACACAAAGGCTGCTGTGGCCTTTCTTATCCCTCGCCTATTTCCTCTCTAATGTCACCCCTGCCATCCACTTGTCCCCATTCAACCCCCTAAATTCCAGCCCTGGGGACTTCCACTACATAAGGACTCTGGTACCAGAGCCTCCCATCTCTTATGAACCATACTGGGTGCTGGGGGGTACATCCTGAAGACCCGGAAGCACTTAGTTTTCCTTCCTGCTCTGGCCCTGAAGATGCCATCCAGATCTCAGTCTTTTGGCCAAGCTTTTCACAGGCCCAGCTTCCCCTAACAGGGCGAGGGCAGATACCAGGACATTCTCCTCCATTTCAGCCCTGCTCTAGGGGGACTAGAGCAGGCAATTCAGATCTGTTGCCAAAGATGATGACTAGTAAGTACATAGTCAGCCAATAAGAGCATGAAAAGGTGTCCAACAGTATTAGTCACTAGTGATATGCCTATCATACCTCATACTTCATCCTATGAGTATAGGATGGCAGCTATCAGAAAGAAGCAAAGGGATGGTGAGAGAGCTCCGTGGGTAAAAGCATTTGCTGTTCGGGATTGATGACCTGAGTTTGAGTCCCAGAACTCTGCCACAGTAGAGTTGACCTCTGTTTTCCACATTCATTCAATGGCAGACACACATGCCTGCTCTCACAGTGTTTGCAACAGACATACATTACGTTAAAGAGAAGAGAGGGGGAGGGAAGGAGGAGGAAGAGATGATGATGAAGAAGAAGAAGAAAGAGGAGGAGGAGAAAGAGGAGGAGAAGGAGAAGGAAAAGAGGAGGAGGAGAAGGAGGAGGAGAAGGAGGAG
>NC_034590.1:81033767-81051101 GCF_900095145.1 Mus pahari | reverse complement strand
AGAAAGAAAGAAAGAAAGAAAGAAAGAAAGAAAGAAAGAAAGAAAGAAAGAAAGAAAGAAAGAAAGAAAGAAAGAAATTCAGTGTGATGGCACATGCCTTAGAATCCCTTGCACACAGGAGGCTGAGGCAAAACAATCACACGTTTGAGGCCAGCCTTAATTCCCATGCTAGCCAAAGCTATTCAGAAAAAAGTAAGAAAATGAAGATGGGGAAAGAGAAGGAGGTGGAGGAGGGGGCGAGGTGAACTGTGATACAGAGGAGCTGGACAGTGTGTGCATTGCTGGTGGAAATGTAGAATCGCCATGGAACCCCATCTGACCGTGGCTTCCATATGACCCAGCCACCTGTGTGCACAGCTGTTAGAACTGAAACTGAGGACTCAGTCACACACCTGTGCACCAATGTTCATCACAGCAAAATCATTATAGTCAAAGTAGGGACAGCCCAGTGTCTGTCTGCAGACAAGTAACAAACTGGTGTCTAAACTGGTAAGTGAGTGGGAAGGAAAAGTTCTGGTCCAGGCCAAAGTGAACGATCCTTGAAAACGTTTTACTGCATCAAATAAGCCAGATGCAGAAATAGAGATATTATATAATCTAAAACGTCTTAGGTGGGTTGCCTAGCAACGATAAGCTCAGACGAACTTCAGAGTAGTGGGCTACCAGTATGAAAAGGGGGATAGAGTCAGTATGTATCGGGGGTAGAGCTTCCCATTGGGAAGGTGGAAACGTTCTAGAACTAGGAGTCAGCAAAGTGGCTCAACCAGGAAAGCTGCTTGCTGTACAAGCCAGAGGGCCTGAGTTTGATCTCCAGAACCCTCAAAGAGGTAAAAGGAGAGAACTGACCTTACGGATGGTCCTCTCACAACTGCCCTGCTCAGACAGAGCAGTAACTCTGCCTCCCAGGAGAAGCAAGCCAGATGCTATCTGCCTTCACTTTTATTGATCAGGAACATCATTACCCATTCGTCACACATTCTTTGAAAGTCATTTCCAATTCTAGGCCCTAGAAAAACAGCAGAGAACCAGGCAGGCCCTGGGTGGCCTCAGACAGCAACCACCAGAGTGGAAAAGACAGGCGAGCAGTGAGCCATGTGATCGCCACATGCCTGCTGAGTTCAGGGCATGCCACGGGCTTTCAGTCAGAGTCTGATCTCCTCTGGGCCATCAAGGTGGCTCTCCCAGAGGCAACAAGAACAATAAAGTTGAGCCCTGAAGGCCAAGGGGGTCAGTGAGCATAAGTACAGAGAAGATGATGGGGGACATGGGGACTCACAAGTCACTGGCTGACACGATTAGAGAAAGCCTCGGTACAGCCTGGGTATGTTGAGCACATCCAGAGGAAGCTTCTCTCTGTCCTTTGCCAAGCTGGAAAAGTGAAGAAGATAAATTGAAATTAGCAGACATGGCACCCCATTCTGGCTCTGGCGTTCCCGGGGCAAATCTTACCCAACTCTGCCTCTCACTCATCAAGTGTGAAAAGAGTGTGCTGATTTTGATTTGAGGCTCTGTGTGTGTGTGCCTGAGTGTATATGTGTGTGTGCATGCGTGTTATGCATGTTATGGATTAGAGAAAGTTGGAATGGGGACGGCTTCATTATAAATAGAGCGATTCAAGTGGAAGCAGACTGCACTGCGAGGCATAGTGAAGTCGTACAGTTCAGATTATAGCACAGTCTGGACAAGGGGTCACAGGACCAAGGCAATCCAGCAAAGGCTCTAAGCAGAGGGTGCACGCCGGGCAGGAAACAGCAAGGAAGCCAGTCCCACCCACAGCAGACCATGAAAGCAAATGTCAAGTGGAAAAGAAGGCAGAGAGGTTACCAGGATGGTCAAGCAGACGGCAGAACGCTTGCTTGGCCTGTGCTAAAGTTCTTCTCTAAATGGCTACGAGGTTCCCACCTCCCACCTGCAGCACCCCTTTCATTTACTTGGGACCTGGGGTATAGGTTCAGCATACTCATGCAGCCCCGCCTCATCCTGCAGCTGCGTGCTGCTTCGGCATTGTCTCCGGAACAGCTGCCATGTATCTTGGCACTGAAGTTGGCAATCAAGACTCAGGCTTGCAGTGTGGCCCTAGAGCAGGCAGGCCCGAGGATCTATGGCCTGCCCTCTCCCTCAGCAGGGCTCCCACTCCCTCTAGCCCAGGCTTTATCCAGCTGGGCATAAAGGAAACAGAAAAGAACGCAGTGTTAAGCGGTGTTCTGGACGGCTGGTGATTTTTTCCCCTCAAGCTAATGCTATTTCCTACTAATTGATCCTGATTGCTCACTTCCATCATTTGGAAACCCATGCCCGCCCTCAATTGCTCTCTGTGCCTCCGAAAAGTAAAAAATCACTAGGCTTCTAACTGCACAATAATTACCTCAGCATCGCAAGGCTACCCAGGCCCCTCACCTTAGTTTATTACCTCTCTTCTTTCCAACCTGGAGAAAAATATGAATCGATACAAGCAGTCATTTACTCTCCCCGTACCAGCTGCGCTCCAAAGACTTTGACGGAGCCTTTTAAAACTCACTTCCTCCTTTGCACTCTGCTCAGCAAGTTGCTCTGTCTTTCTCCTGGCCGTTGATTTCTGCATCTCTTTAGGGTAGGCTTGTTCTATGCTCCTAAGGAATTAATAATACATTAGCCAACATCAAGCACTTTGGCTCAACTCAGCCAGTTGGACACTCTAGGTGAATGGGGGTGACCCCAAAGAGGGTTCCTAGACAGGAGTTCAGCCTTAAGAATCTTAGTCTGACTCTGTGTTGCTGATCTGGGCTTATTATGATTTGAATATGATGTGTCTGCCACAGGCTCCTGTGTTGTGTGCTTGGTCTCCAGCTGGTGGTGCTATTTTGAGATACAGAAATTTAACAGGAGTGTCCAACCTGCAGGCTATGGAATGGCCAAGGATAGCTATTAGTGAAGCCCAAGCCTGTGTGTGTGTGTGTGTGTGTGTGTGTGTGTGTGTGTGTGTGTGAGAGAGAGAGAGAGAGAGAGAGAGAGAGAGAGAGAGAGAGAGAGAGAGACTTTGCATTTGACAAGGTCTTAATTAGGGTTTATTGCTGCGATGACTGTGGCTACTCTTATAAAGGAAAACATTTAACTGGGGCTGGCTTACAGTTTCAGGGGTTTAGTCCATTATCATCATGGCAGGAAGCATGGTGGCATGCAGGCAAACATGATGCTGGAGAAGCTAAGAGTTCTACATCTTGATTTGCAAGCAGCAGAAGGAGACTTCGAGATACATTGGGTATGGCTTGAGCATATACGACCTTAAAGCCCACCTCCCCGGTAGCATACTTTCTCCAACAAGGCCACACCTCCTAGTAGTGCCTTTCCCAATGGGCCAAGATTCAAACACACAAGTCTATGGGGGCCATTCCTATTCAAACCACCACAGTCATATAATGTCAAAAAGTTGGACACGTCTGCAGGACAAGGCCTAACTGGAGAACAGAGGCCCCTGAGGTGTTGGTTTAGGAGCTGTAGCTTGTTCCAGACACATTCTCGTTTCTTCTCTTTTCTTTCCCCCTTCTTTTCTCCCCTCTCTTTTCCCTCCTTTCTTCTCTCCCCTCTCCTCCTCTTCTCTCTCTCTTTCTCTCTCTCCCCTTCTTTCCTCCCCCCTTTCTCCTCCTCCCCTCTGCATGCTCTTTCTTTCCCATCCTCCTTAAGGTGTGCAGCCTCTGCCTCAAGCTCCAATCCACACATGATCTTTGCATCACCACAGGTCCAGAATCAATGGATCCAAGAAGCAAGAACTAAAATTTCTGCAACCATAATCCAAAATACAGATCATCCTTCTCTTTAAGCTGTTCTTGTGGACATTTGGTCATAGTGGTCAAAGCTATTAACCATCATAAGACTTATTCTTGGAGTCTTGAAGATTTAGTGCAGACCTCTAGGGAGAAAGGAGAGAGGTCACAAAACAAAATGGTAAAGTGACTGTTGGAGCTACACAGATCTGAGCATGAATCCTAATAGGACCACCTCTGTGCTGCACGGCCTTGGACGCATACCCCACCTAGTGTTGAGTTGTACAGTGGGGTCATTGAGAATAGTAGCACATACAGTCAGATCTGTAAAAATGTGGCTTAAGCTATGCTGGGTCTCTGTCCTTGGAAGGGGCTGTAGAGGCCACTGAAAAACTATTTTTTTCTGAAAGGAAAAAACGGGAATATGGTTCCCATTGTCCATCCCAGAGTCATGAGGTACCCTGGTCAGACAAGGGGGGTATGACAGTGCCCAGGGACTCTTCTTGGGACATTATGCTACAGACAACAACAACAACAAAAAAAAAAAAAAACAGAGCTAAGTGCCCAGACCAAAAGTCAGAGTTCTAGAATCCAAATCCTACTTTGATCAATGATGAGCTAGAGCTTTGGCTGGCTTTGATTTTTGTCTTCAGTCTTTATTTGATACATAAATAGAAACAGCTGGCAGATTCCTTAAGGTTTGTGCCTTAATATCTCCTTGGTAATATAAAGCTAGTCCTCATACTTCTGGGATTGTTAATGAGTTAAAATGTGTAATAGCTTTCTCCGTCTGAAGTATCTTATTTCCAAGCCTTCTTTCCTCCTGCTCCTCATCTCACCACTACCACTGTCTACACATTGTTTGACTCACAATCAACACACCCAGTATCGAGACTCACCTATGTGACTACGGCCTGCTTCCAGGCCCACCTCTCTAATGTGACTATGGCCTGCTTCCAGGCCCACCTCCCTCATCCTAAGCAGCCTGAGTTTCTTGAGGTCATCTTTATGTACCTGCAGCAAGAGACCAGCACTCAGATACTAGAATGAGTGGATGACCCCAGTCAGGGCCAGATCTGGGACTTGTGGGTCTGGCTCTGCAAGCAGAAGGGTTCATCCTGAAAACACCTCAGCCCGCCTTGGGAGGGAAAAGACGTTAGACCAGGTCATGTAGGGAAACCTTCCCAGGAGGGAACCAAAGACATAGAAAATGCTCTGGCTCCATTTTCGTTTTCTTTTCTGTTGTTTTTCTTGGGCCAAAGGTTGCTCACAGACAGCTCTAAAATACAGTCTTCATGGCTAACATATGTCATCCATACTATGCACCAAACACCATCCATAAATCCTCCAAGTGCTCCACTTTACATATAAGTAAGCTAGAGTTCAGAAATATGATTCGAGGGGCAAGGGAGATGCTTAAATTGATAAAGACGTGGTTGCCACTTGAGCATTAATACTTGAGTGTGGATTCCAGCAGTGGAAGCTAAGGCAAAAGCATGCAGCTATAACCCAGTGCTGAGGAGGCAGAGACGGACAGCTCTCTGGAGCTCACAGGCCATCCCCCAGAGCCAAATCTAGATTTCTAGATTTAGAGAGAGACCTTATCTTCAAAAATAAGGTGGAAAGGATTGAGAGAAACACTAAACTTCAACTCCACCCTGCACAAACACCAACACATGTACACACACACACACATATAAACATGTACCTACAAATATACACACATATGCACAGGCACTTGTGCGTGCACACACACACACACACACACACAGAGACACACACAGAGTAAAATGACATGCTACTGTCTCCACCATAGTCTGAGCCTCTCTGGTTTCCCTGAAGCACTAAGACAAGGATGCTTCAGTCCACCTCCCAGAATTTCTCCCAGTGAGAACTGGAATTTATAGATGACTAGCTCACTGAAGGCCAGAGCACACATTCCATAATTCCCTAAGTTCTCTCTACACCTCTGGCTCACAAAACAGGCAGACAGCCAGACAAACCACTATGAATTCTAAGCACTTTCCAAGCTAACATAGACTGAGCCTTCCATTGCTATTTAATACTACAATACCTCTTGGTCAAATTAAGAAATAGCCAAGATTGGAGCAAATTAACAAATTGGAAAACCCCAACCCCATCTCAAAGAATGAACAGTGTTGATTTTTTGACGGTTGTCTCCTCTCCACCTGCCATGGTGAGACTGAGTACCCAGAGGCCAGCGGTGCGGAAACACAGCTCCACTTAGCCATGCTTCACGTCCCCTGCACCAGACATTTCCATAATCCTAACTGGATAACAACCACTCCCATGCCAGCCCCCTTGGGAAATCACTGCCTCGAAAATGTTTTCACACTGATGACAAGAGAAACAGCTGTAATTTGTCATTATAGAAATATCCAATTATCAAGCCACCAAGTGATGCCTACAGCTTCCCATCATCGCTTGCCATCAGGTTGGGCTCAGCTAGCACACCTGTCAGAGAGCCAGGACCTGCCAGGCTCAGCCAGCGACGAGCCTGGAGTACCTCACCTGTAACCAGGAGGGTTTAGCAGCTCCTGCGGAGGGAAGCAAGGTCTCTAAGACCATCTCCCAGTACCACCCTTGACAGATGTACAGGAAGGACAGACAGTGAACTTCTCTGTGCCTCAGAAGAGGTCCTCTGAGAAGCCTGTCAGCAGTCTGGCATAAGCCTGTTACTCAATAAAGGATGGAGATGCCTATGGTAAGTTATAAAGGAATTTGAGGGGGTTGGGTTTTTTGGTTTTTGGTTTTTGGTTTCATTTTTGGTTTTGTTTTGAGGCAAGGTCTCAGTAGGTAGCCCCGACTAGCCTAGAAGCCAGAGATCCACTTATCTCTGCCTCCCAAGTGCTGCTTAAGATTAAAAGCATGTACCACCATACCCAGATTAATTTTTCCCCCTTAAGAAAGGTTCACATGTAGCCCAACCTAGCCTTGAACTCACTATGTGGCTAATGATGACGTTGAACTTCTGATCCTCCTGACTCAACTTCCCAAGTGCTGGGATTACAAGAATGTGCCTCCACACAGGTTTGTGTGACAATAGGGATTGAACCCAGGACTTTATGAATACTAGGCAAGTATTCTACAAACTGAGCTACTTTGCCTAAGGGTTCAAACTGAACCCCTACATTCAATGCGTGTCTCTAAGGCATCCTAGCTACATGGCCTGTGAGATACACTGTGGATGGGCTCCTTTGTCGATAGAATGCACTGAGGACGAAAACAAATGAAAAGCAGCTAATCCAGCACAATAATAACAGTCAAGTATATCGTTACATTTCCATGGCTTCAGCAAAACACCATGAGCAAGGCAACTTATCAAAGAAAGCATGTAATGGGGTTTACGTTCTAGAGGGTTAGTCTATGAGGGCAGAGCAAAGTACGACAGCAGAAACAGCTGAGAGTGTACATCTCTAACCATAAACGAGAGACAGAGAATACTCCGAAAACAGCATGAAGTCTTTCAAAACCTCAAAGCTCACCCCGGTGACACACCTCCTCCCACAAGGCCACACCTAGTAACCCTTCTCAAATAATCCCAATCAGTGGCATATGAGCCTATAGGGCCATTCTCATTTAAACCACCTGTCTTAGGGTTACCATTGCCATAATGAAGCACCATGACCAAAGCAACTTATGAAGGAAAGGGTTTATTTGGTGTACACTTCCACATTCTAGCCCATCATTGAAGGAAGTCAGGGCAGGAGCCTAAACAGGAACCTGGAGGCAGGCGCCGATACAAAGGCCATGGAGGGATGCTGCTTACTGACTTACTCCACATGGCTTGCTCAGCCTGCTTTCTTATGGAACCCAGGACCATCAAGCCCAGGTGTGGCACTGGGCACCATGGGACGAGCCCTCCCCCTTCAATCACTAATTTAAAAAATACTCTATAGGCTTGCATACAGTCTGATCTTATGGAGGCATTTTCTCAATAGAGACTCCCTTCTCTCTGATGGCTTTAGCTTGTGTAGAGTTGACATAAAACTATCCCTCACAACTGTCCTCTTGTCAACTTGACACACAAACACATCACTGTTACTGTTAAACCACAGCCTTTCCCTTCTTTTTCATCTCCAAGAGCACACATTAATATGAACAGTATAAAATATTCCAAGTTTTAAAAGTCCCATGGTCCTTAAGCATTCAAACACTTAAAAGTACAAAAACCGCTTTAAAATATCCAAACTTTTAAAATTCAACGTCTTTGTAAAACTCTAAAATCTCTTTAAAATTTAAAGTCTCTCAACTGTGAGCTCCTGTAAGATTAAAAATAATTTCTTACTTTGAGAGGGAAGAACTACAAATTTGAACAAACCCAAACCAAACTCCAACATTGTAAATAACTCAATTCCGAATGTCTGGCTCCATTCACAATCTGCTGGGCACCTCCAAACCTGCCCTCTGTACCACATATGGCTTGGTTTCTAGGCTCCTGCTGGCTCCACTCCACCATTGCTACTGTTCTTGGTGGTCATCTCGTGGTACTGGCGTGGGTGTCTTGCTGCATTTGGGCTGCACTTACACCAATAGCCTCTCCTGGGCTCTTTTCAGAGGCTCCAGCCCTGCCACGTAGTGCCAAGCCTGAACTGATCTCCATGACCCCTTCATGCCTTCAAAACTGGAAGGGACTGGGAGACTTTTCAGTGACAAAGTTCAGCTGCCAGAATGAGGTACGACCTTGGTGGGTTCTGGAACACAGACTCTGTGTGCTGACTCTTAGGGAACATTTTCTGGAAGATTTCACCTTAAGGACACTGGTTTCTTCCTAATCACCAATAATGTCTCCGACCCAGCTAGCCAGCATCGATTGTCACGGTAATGCAAAGGTTTTGCTTCAGTGGTGTTCCTGTTAATCATGGCTGGCTCTTTAGCCTCAGCTGACCAAAACCACAGTTTTGTTTTGTTTTGTTTTGTTTAACTCAAAATATGTAACACCCCTGATGAAGTTTTTAAGGGACTCAAACATCCCTCCAGAACTTTATTCACAGGCCAGGACTCCGTGATCTGCACTCTTATCTTCCAAGCTTCCACAGAACAGCTCACCAGGCTTTGAATGTTCAATAGCTTTTCTAGTCCAAAGTTCCAAAGGCCTTCCACAATCCTCCTAAAAGCATGGGTCAGACTGGCACAGCAATTTCTGTCTTAATTAGGACGACTATTTCAGTGATTAATCACCATAACCAAAGTAACTTAGGAAGAAAAGGGTTTCCTTGGATTACAGTTCTATATTACTATTACTATTCTATATTTTCATCATCGAGGAAAATTAAGACAGCAACTCAAGCAGGGCAGGAACCTGGAGGCAGGAGCTGATGTCAAGGCCATGGAGGAGTGCTACCTACTGACTTGCCACCACAACTTGCTCAATCTGCTTTCTTATAGAACCCAGGGGTGGCACCACCCACAGTGGGCTAGGCCCTCCCCCATAAACCACTAATTAATAAAATTCTCTAACAGGCTTGTTATGCAGCCCCACCTTATCAAGGCATTTTCTCAATTGAGGTTCCCTCCTCTCAGATGACTTTAGCTAGTGTCAAGTTGACATAAAACTAGCCACCACACCGCCATACTAATATTTGAAGATATTACATGCTAGTTAATTCACAACAACCCTGCAAAGTAGCTGCTTCATATCTCATAGATGAGGAAACTCACTTTAGTTACTTTTCTGTGGCTGTGATAAAATAGCACCTCCAAGGGCAACTTACAGAGGGAAGGGTTTATTTGGACTTACGGGTCCAGCAGGATAAGAGTTCATTATGTCAGGGGAACATGCAGCAAACAGCAAGCATGTCAGCTGGAACAGGCTGCGGAAACATTGCATCATCAACTGCAAGCACAAAGCAGAGAAAGCAAACCAGAGGTAAGACAGGCCTGTGAGCTCTCAAGGCCTGCTTCCTTCCAGCAAGGCTGTGCTGCTTAACAACACACACACACACACACACACACACACACACAGCACCACCAACCAGGAACCAAGTGTTCAAATACCCAAACCTAAGAGGAACATTTCTCATTGAAATCACCACAAAACCAACATCATGAAGATTAAGAAACTTACTGAACATACTTAGCTCTGAGTGGTAGGCATGAGATTTATACCAAGCAACCTGGCTCTGAGCTCATACCCTAGCATGTTCCCATCCTTTCAGTAAATATTTATGGTCATCTGTGTCCCAGGCATTGTCTTAGGTTCTTTATACATGTGGCAGTATTTAATCCCCACCATGCATTACCCACAGTGTACAGAGGAAACAACCAAGTAGCTTGCCTTGGTGACATAAAGTAACAGATTCAAGCCCACGTGCACTAGCATAATTGATATGATGAGCCTCCAACTGCAGATCCCTTGCTAGGGTTCTCTGATTGCCTTATGTGAACTCTCTCATTTTTTCATCCTGCCAACCCTACTTGAAAATTTTAAAAATGGGAGTTCATAGAATTTAAGGAAATTACAGTCAGTAACTGAGGACCAAGTAGTAAAACACAGGCATAATCTGGAACCTTCTATTTAAATCCACTCCTGCTGGAATCTGCTCATCACAAAATGTGTGACTTTGATTTTATGATGAGTGTGCTGTGTGGTGTTCACACATATGTATATTTATGTTTAATGAGTGTGGAATTCATGCATATGTACGTGCATATTTTTTTTTAAAGTACAGAATACTCAAGATACAGTCCACAGAACTCAAAAAGGTCAACAAGCTGAAGTGCCCAAGTGAGGTCACCTCAGTCCCACTTGGGAGGGAGAAGAAAGCAATCACAAGTGGGGAGGGAGGGAGGGACCTGGGAGGGAAAGTGAATGCCTGGGTGGGGGGGAAGCGGGGAGGAAGTTGGGGAGGAGAACTTGATCTGGTATTGGGTGAGGGAAAAGCCCTCAGGGCCAGCAGAAAGAATTGAAGCAGGCCACCTCGAAAGATAGGAGATTGGGGGAACACCCCCCACACACACACATGCCAAGAATGCACCAGAGACCTGGGAAGTGAGAGACTCTCAGAACTCAAAGAGAGGGACCTTAGATGAAATGCCCATCAATAGGGAGAGGGAACTTATAGAGCCCACCTCCAGCAGGAAGACAGGACATCAAATGAGGGGTGGGGTTGCCATCCCTTAGTCACATCTCTGACCCATAATTGTTCCTGTCTGAAAGAATTACAGGGATGGAAATGGAGAGAAGCCTGAGGAAAAGAAAATCCAGCGACAGGCCCAAAATGGGATCCAGCTCAAGGGGAGGTCCCAAGGCCTGACACTATCACTAAGGCTATGGAACACTCACAAAAAGGAACCTAGCATGACCAGTCACTCCTATTTATATATTGAATCAGAGACTCTCCAGTTCATCTACCTGGCTAGCCAGCTCACTCTGCTCTGGGGATTCCTGACAAGCTGATAAGAGATTCATCAGTTAGCATGAAGAGCTGAGCAGTGGAGAAAGAAACTTAAGATGATGCTGCGTCCCTGCTTGGAGAAGGGGAAGTAGGCACAAAGTCCCACCTCTAACCAACAGGCTGCAATTCAGAGCTTCCAGGAGATAAAAATGAGTGTGTTCCAATGGAGTGTCACTGGGTATATCAACCACACCTCAAGGCAGGCCGTGTTCAGAGGTAGTTTGCCATCTGTGTGTGTGTGTGTGTGTGTGTATGTGTGTGTGTGTGTGTGTGTGTGTGTGTGATATTTTTTGTTTGTTTAATTGTTCTATATTGATAGAGTTTATTTTGTTTTGTTTTTCAAGAGCAAGAAAAAAAAGATAAAGTTGGGTGGGTAGGAACTGGGGCAGGATCTGGAAGGAGTTGAGGGAGAGGGGAAGAACATGATCAAAACATATTGTATGAATCTTTTTAATTAATAATAATTAATTAAAACTACACAACCAGACTGGTGAGGTGGCTCAGTGGGTAAGAGCACCGACTGCTCTTCCAAAGGTCCCGAGTTGGCTCACAACCATCTGTAACAAGACCTGATGCCCTCTTCTGGAGTGTCTGAAGTTAGCTACAGTGTAATTACATATAATAAATAAATAAATAAATCTTAAAACTACACAACCAAGAATAAAAGCCTGAATTCTTCAATCATTTTTTTAAAAGTGATAGTCCTTGCCAGACGTGACAGTGCACACCTTTCATGCAAACACTCAGGAGGCAGACTCAGGCAGATATCTGATATTTGTGACTTAGCAAAGTACATACTTGAAGCCCAACCTTTCCCTAATGGCTGGGGAGGAATCTCCATAGAGCATGCAGATTCTGGCCATCTGAAAGCATTGTGATCATTGTAAGACAACGGACACTCAGGGAAGTTCCCTTGGCATCACCTCCCTTACTCGGGAAGCTGTTCTGACTTCTTAGTGGTGTGCTTGGAATCAGCATGTCTGTGAGATATGTATCACCTGGTGACCATATTCTGAAAGGTTATGGGGCCTATAGCAGGTTGAGCCCTGCTGGAAGAAAGAAGTCAGTGGAGGCAGGCCTTTGGGTTTTAGAACCCAGTCCCACTTCCTGCCCACTTCCTGCTTCCTGTTCCTCCAAGAAGTAAGGGGATGAAGAGTCCCAGCCATGCTCTTCTATCACCATGGAGCTGCCTGCCCCCATGCCTTCCCCTCTATGACGGACTGTATCTCCTTAAACCATGAGCCAAATAAGTTCTTCCTCCTGCCAGTTTCTCCGTGTCTGGTATTGAGTTACTCTAACAAGAAAAGTAATCAATATACTTAGTATAGTCATCTTTAACATGAGGGCTGTGAAAGGGGCACTCCAAGGACACAGCTTAGTACAGTACATCTTGGGGATCAAAGTGCAACATAAGGAACAAAAAGGGCCAGTGAATCCAAGGTACCTGCCTACTCAGCAGGGCCAGCTCTCTTACCATGGAGAGGCAAAAAGAAAGAAGACAAGGAGAGGAGCAGAGACGAAGGGGAGCAATTAGAAGCAATCTCTCGAAGTGTATTTAATATTCCACTCCATATGTATCAAGCACATCTCTTCACTAAATACCCTCTGATACAGCCGCATCCCTGGGGAATTAGTCTACCGCCAGTGTTTGCTCCATCTGCCCATGGCAAAGCTGTATTTCAGAGGCAGAAGATGAGCTAACATTAGACTTCAATGTCAGGAATAAAAAGCAAATAACTTTGGGCATGAGAAACAAGAAATAAGAGGGGAGCCTTAGTACTTCCATAGAAAAGCAAATATTTGCACTTATTAATATCCAGGAACCCACATTGCTTCTCCTTTCATCCCACGCCTTTTGTCTAACACGATGATATATTGCCACCCTTTCAAAACCCTGACACAGATGACATTGAAGCAAATTATGTACCTCAGCCAGATCTCTCAGTTGAAATGGAGATAGCTGATGTGTACATTTTCCCATCTAATTAACATTCCACAGTTTGAATAGCTGTTATCGTGCCCTGGGTCCCATATGAATGGGTGCATAGATAGAAAGATCCATAAACAGTCTGGATGGCACAAAATGAGATTTTTTTTTTAACCCAGAAAGAGAAAAAGGAACGAGTTTTTGTCACATGAATGGGAGCTGTCATCAGAGCCTAGCTCAGGCACACTCTGCCCAGTGTGCAGAGCACAGGTATGTCTCCTGGAACCAGCAGCCATCTAGGGAGGATTTATACTCCAAATTTCTGCTACATCTACCCAGGTAATTTTTTTCACCCAAGCCTTTATCAATATTATATTAGTATCAAAATTACACCCCATGTTTTCTGGTACATCATCACTCAGGAAGTATAGATTCTTTTATTCTTGTACTTAGTGATTTACTTCCAATAAAAAGAAAATGATTGATGTGGTAGTGGGCAACTTCTGAGATTAGGTCAAAAGTTTTCTGAGTCCTGTCTTTGTGTCATGAGTCTATTCATGCCATTCATTGAGAAGGCAGATTCAGCTCCAATCTGTCTGTGCAGATGACAGCACAGCTATTACCACAATCTTGACTGCAACCCCACACAAAAGCCTGAACCTGAACAATCCCTTCTGAATCCCTCACTCTAAAAAATGGCATGATCAGAGGCCTGGGGATGGCTCCTGAGTTAAGAGCACTTGATGCTCTTGCAGAGCACCAGAATTTGATTTCTAGCACCCAATCTGGCAGCTTACAACCTCCTGTAACTGCAGCTCCAAGGGATCTAACGCCCTCTACAGGCCTCTATGGGTACCTACACTCACATATGCATATACACACATGCACATAAAAATAAGATAAATATTCTACAAAAAAATGCATAATAATAAGTGTTTGTCTTTGTAAGCATCCAAATGTTGGGGTAATCTGCCATAGCACAATAGATACTTAATATGCTCTATGACTTTACTTAACTCTTTTGCATATTTGTGAAAGTTATATTTTTCCAAATATCTGAAGGCTAAGATGCTTGCTGCCTTCACTTTGCAGTGAATATAAGGTGAGCTGTAGCTTGTTCCAGCTTCAACAAGGTTAACACTCTCCTGAGAATCACATATCTTAATGCAGAGGAAGAAAGGGAAACTGAGGAAAAACATCGAGGTCGGGCCTCAGTCAACTCAGCTCCCGAATTCCCCATGCTTCTTCCAAGAGCTGCCTTACAATGATGCATCTCTCACAAGCCACATGCATCTACAGTTAGCCACACTAGTGCTCACTTCTGCTGGCCCCAGCCTGTACTAACTCCTGAGCCAGTGTACACAGTAACAGGGAACCTTTGGTGATTTCAAAGCCAGATAGATACAAAATCTTCCTAAGTGGAGTAGCTACAAGTTTTAACAGCAGTTAATTTAACCATAAAAGTCTAAGCATGGTGGTGCAAGCCTTTAATACCAGAGTTCAGAAGACAGAGGCAGGTGGGTCTCTGAGAATTTGGGGCCAGTTAGAACTATATAGTAAAGCCGGGCCTGGTGGCGCAGGCCTTTAATCCCAGCACTTGGGAGGCAGAGGCAGGTGGATTTCTGAGTTCGAGGCCAGCCTGGTCTACCAAGTGAGTTCCAGGACAGCCAGGGCTATACNNNNAAACCCTGTCTCAAAAAAAAAAAAAAAAAAACTATATAGTAAAACCTTGTCTCAAAGAGAGAGAAAGAGAGAGAGAGACAGAGAGAGAGAGACAGAGACAGAGACAGAGACAGAGACAGAGAGAGATAGGGAGGCAAAGGAGGGAGGGAGGGAGGGAAGGAAGGAAGGAAGGAAGGAAGGAAGGAAGGAAGGAAGGAAGGAAGGAAGGAAGGAAGGAAGGAAAGAGGAAGAATAAATATCTCCATTTTGGAGCTAGACAAACATAAATTTGATTCCAGAATCTGCCATTGACTCACTGATTGGCTTTTGATTAGCTAGATAATTAATCCTTGGATTCCTTCTCTGTGAAAAAAAAAAGTATAGTACTATCTATCTTAAATGGAATGACATTAAATCTATGAAGCTACTTAATACTGCCACTCTACTTATAGCCATGCAGATGCAGATGCAGAAGGTTAATATTGTGAGTCCAGCATCTGTCCATGGCCCTGGGTAGCTACTCTATTTCATAAGCTGTAACTGAAACATGAATTGTCCCCATAGGCTCACACATTTGAACACTTGATCTGCAACTGCAGTCAGACCATGAGGTGGAGTTTAACTAGAAGGAGGAGGTTACTAGGGTCACCTTGAGATTCCCTAGCTGGGCTTGTGGGTCCAGAGGGATGAGAGCTCATCCTAACAGTGAAAGGCATGGCAACAGGCACTCCTGCTCCACCCCAGTGACACTGCCTGCAGCAAGGCTACACCTCCTCAAGGTTCCATTCTCTCCCTAAATAGCACCACCAACTAGGGACCAAGTGTTTAAATACACAAGTCTGTAGGGGGACATTTCTCATTCAACAACCCCACCAGGGAAAATCCTACTTGCTTATGATAGCAAATTCCAAGAAATTTTGCATCTATGCTCACTAGGGATATTGGCCTGGTGGTTTTTTGGGGTTTTTTTTGGGGGGGGGGAATTCATTTTGGTTCGGTTTTTGGTTTGTGGTGGTGGTGGTGGTGGCAGCACCTTATTTGGTTTTAGTGTCTGGACAATACTTGTCTAGTGGAATGAGTTTGGAAGTGCTCCTCAATATTTTGGAACAGACAGAAAAAGGGCTAGCATTGATTTCTCTTTAGGCATTGGTAGAATTCCCCAATAAAGCTATCTGTTTCTGGACTATCTCCTGCTGTAAGGTTTTTATTAACTGATCTCCCTACTCTTTATCT
Organism: Mus pahari; assembly: GCF_900095145.1. Taxonomy (NCBI): domain Eukaryota; kingdom Metazoa; phylum Chordata; class Mammalia; order Rodentia; family Muridae; genus Mus; species Mus pahari. The sequence continues at coordinate 81,035,121 of NC_034590.1, read as the reverse complement.
GTTTCTACTTTGCTATTTCTTCATGACTGAGTCTTGGCAGGAGGCACATTCAGATATTAGGCAACTTCTTCAAGGATACCCAAATTGTTGACATATATTACTCACAAGACATTTTGTGATTGTGTGTTTGTATGTTGTTTGTTTTCAAGATGCAATAGAACTATGTGACCCAGGCTAATCCCAAACTTGCAATTCTCCTGCCTCAGCCTCCTAAATACTGTGATTACAGATGTACCATCCACCTGGCTACAGAATAGGTGGTGGTGGTGGTGGTGGTGGTGGTGGTGGTTTTAATGTGAATGGGTGTTTTGAATGCATGTATGTTTATGTACCATGTGCATGCTTGGTACCCAAAGAGGCCGGAAGAGGGCATCAGATCCCCTGCAAGTAGAATTATAGACGGTGTGAGCCTCCACGTAGTTGCTGGGAATTGAACTCAAGTCCTCTGGAAGAAAAGCCAGTGCTCAGTAATGAGCCATTTCTCCAGCCCGCAGAATTCCTTTATGATCCTTTATATTTCTGTGTTACCATTGGAATTCCCCATGACTCCTCATGTGTTCACAATTTTATTTGTATCTTCTGTCTTTATTCTTGGTCTAGCTGCTTGTCTATTTGGTTTTTCTTTCCAAAGCACAATTCTTAACCTCAGCCAGCTTCCCTATTATTTCTTCTATCCTGTGCTTTGTTTATTCGACTCCAGTTTTCCTTTTTCTTCCCATCTGCTAAGCTGATTTGTTCCTCCTTTCCTAGAAAAAAAAATCTTTTTAATGTAGGTTTTTGTTACTTTAAATTTCTTTCCTTAAAACTTCTTTTTCTTTTTCTTTTCTATGTCACTCTGACTGGCCTGAAACTCTCTATGAAGGCCAGGCTAGCCTTGAACTCACAAAGCATGTAGCTCCCATGTTCCGAGTGTGGGGTTGTCAGGTATGTGCCACACACCTAGCCCCTCTTAGAACTGATTTGCTATACCTTGTAGGATATGGTGCATCATGGTTCCACATTTATCTGTTCTCTGATTTTCTGATTTTTTTCCCTTGCCCCATTGGTTGTTCAGGAGTATGTTACTTGATTTTCACATATTTGTTCATTTTCCAATCTTATCTACTTTTTAGTGGTTTTTAATTTCATATCAGTTTGGTCAAAAATATTCATAAGATTCAAGTCTTCCTAAATTTATCAAGATTCATTTTTGTAGCTTGGCATATGAGCTAACTTGGAGAATTGTATACTTCTGTGTACTTCTGTGTACACTTGAGAAAAATTACATTCTGCTGACTTTATTACACTTGTGTGTGTGTGAGAGAGAGAGAGGGAGAGAGAGAGAGAGAGAGAGAGAGAGAGAGAGAGAGAGAGA
>NC_034590.1:81026741-81033682 GCF_900095145.1 Mus pahari | reverse complement strand
AGAGAAGAGAAGAGAAGAGAAGAGAAGAGAAGAGGAGAGGAGAGAGAGAGAGAATCCCTGGGGAATCAAACTCAGGTCATTAGGTTTGGAGGCAAATGTCTTTACCCACTGAGCCATCTTACCAACCCCCATTCTGTTGATTTTATGTGAACTATTCTCTATAAGTTTGTTAAATCCATTTCCTCAAATCTACCATTTCCTTATTACCTTTCTGAATGTTTTATCCACTGTTAAATGTGGAGAATGGAAGTCTCCAAAACTTACTGTATTCATTTATAGACATAAACTATTCCAACACAAACACTATGTCAGTTTCGTTTGCTTTTTCCAGTCTAATATTCCTCTCTTGGCCTCACTAATGAGATAAAGTCTAAATAAACGAAAGATCCAACATGGGAGATATGAAAAGAGATTTTTAATGAAGATATCAAGTCCTAAGGCCTATAGAACCAACAGTCCACACCACAGCTGATCTGAGGGCTGTGGAGAGAAGCACTAGGGGAGCAAGCGAAACTGCTGAGTTATATGGGGAATGTTCTAGATGTTACCAGTAGACTTTTAGAGCTCTGAGAAAGTTTGGGTTAAATATGAACTATTTGGGTTGAGTGAGTTTTAGGAAGAGAAGGGGGGAATCATCCTTAGCAATCATCAACTCCAAGAAATATAAAATATACAAACAAAAGGAAATAGAAGCACAGGTTATTTCTTGGCTAACTGTAAGATAACTAAATAGTCCTATAAAGATAAAAATTGAATATTGATCTCACCAGAAATTATGGAACTATATTGGGAGAGTGTCAAAGGGAAACTTGAGAGAGCTAAGATCTTTGTCTTTCTCAGTGGAGGAGCAATAGAAAATGAGAAGCCAGAAGTTTATGAAAAAGTGTGTTATCCTGCAAATCAGAAGTACAGAGCTAGACACAACAGGAATAGACAACGAATTAAAAGTACCAAGCAGAGGGTGTGGGGAGACAGGCCTTAAAACTGTTGCTGTTAAAATGGATTTTGTAGAACTCTCACTGTTTCATCTAGCTATCCATGGCAGTCCACAGAATTAAAAAGAATATTCCAAGAAGTAATGGGCAGTATTCTGGATTTGTCTCAGGTTGTGTGCAAGTCTGGCTCCAATTACTGGAGGTGAGTCTGCAACACCCAGCCAGTTTCTGTCCAATTTAGATGATGGTATTTTAGTATTAGCTTGGGTTTCTGTGGAGGACTTTGGTGGTGGTAGTTGTGTGTGTGTGTGTGTGTGTGTGTGTGTGTGTGTGTGTGTGTGTGAGTGTGAGAGAGAGAGAGAGAGAGAGAGATCTATTTATTTTTTATTTTGATTACATTTATTTACTTACTCTTATACTTGCACACATGTGGAGCTCAAAGGACAACATTCAAGAGTCAGTTCTGATCTTCCATGGAGTGGGACCCAAGGATTGAACCCAGGTAGTCCAGCTTGGTGCCAAAGAACCTTTAACCTCTGAGCCATCTAGCCAGACCAGTGGTGTTAGTTTAAACTGGTGTGCTTTGCTTGGCTTCTCTAGAACATCAAAGAACTGGGTGACAGCATGGATAATTAAACTCTAATTTTAGAACTTTTTAAATTGCTAAATTGCTTTTGTGTGCTTTCCAAAAGAGTTTCTGATCTGCTTCCTGGCTCTTGGATTTTTGTATCCATTATTGCCTTTTCCCGCTCCTTTCAACTCCAAATGCTTCCTTTAAATTCTGTTTGTGCTTCTCACATCTGACCTCTGCTCCCCAGGTGAAGCTTGCCTGTATCTCCGCCACGATCTCAGGAAAGACCCAGGACGTTCCAACACTAGGAAGAGGAATGAGAGAGAGCTCGGAGCTTTTCCTAAAAGAATGAAGAAAACTCAAATGATAAAGAGAAATTATCAATTGCTACTAAAATCTAGAACAAGAACTTCTTCATTGTGCCTTATTGAGATGTTCATTCTAAATTGTTATCATTTGGAATATATTTAGTAATCATTCAGATGATCTTTGTAGAGGATTTTATGGGCTAAGTGGGATCACTAGACCAGTGCCTTTTGATCACCTGTTGTGTGAGACTTTCTCCCTGAGATCTTTATTTAATTGGTTGGGTATAGTCCGGATGTAGAGACTTGCCAGCTTATTCTGGAATGCTGTGGAATCTGAGCCACACTGGGCTGAGTCATGCCACAGTATCCACTCTGAGGACACCTCAAAAAAAGAATCTAAATCCATAACAGAATCCAAGAACTAAAATCACTTGGTGTCTTGATAGTATGAACTCAGGATCCCTAAATTTTCTCTTTAGTTTGCAGTGGGTTCCCAAAGGAGTATACACAAGAGTAGTTTGGGTGGCTGGTGACTCTCCTTCATCATGGCTGCCCTCTTGATGATGAAAATGCTCATTTCTTGTGAAGCAGTCTATTTGTGCCTTCCACTTCAGAGTCACCCTTCTCGTTCAGATAACTCTAAGCCTTTTGAGGGGTGTTAGTGATTGAACCCCATATGTGCACTACAATCCCAGCCCCACCCTGAACTTTTGAATCAGGGAACTGGATGTTCAGGCCCTGGCAGCTCATCTCCCATACGTAGTGGGAAGGTGCCTTATGAGTATATGTGTACTGCCCCTTCATCAGTGGCAATGGCCCTGGCCCTCATGAAGAAGCACGTGCTTAGAAATGAATCAAGTCCCACTGCTGAGACTTGAGACTGATGGGGGCAGTGCAACGTGATTAGTAAAACAGATAATGGCTCTACAAAGGAGGGTGTGAACTAAAGCCAAAGCTGGGACTCAACAGGACAGAGCATTTCAGAGCACAGACCAACAGAGTGTGTGTTGGTGTGGTAATGCAGAGCTGAAATGTCAGAGACAGCCAGGCCAACATGGAGCCATGCTGGCCTGAGTCCCAGAACAGAATGCAGGGTTGAGCCCAGACAGGAGGAGCCACAGAGGGAGCAAGAAGGCAGCCTTTTGAGATACCCTGATTTTCTTAAAGATTTTTTAAGTGTGTGTGTGTGTGTGTGTGTGTGTGTGTGTGTATGCACATGTGTATATATGAACACAAGTGCCCATGGAAGCCAGAAGACATCAAGAGTCCCCTAGAGCTAGAGTTACAGGTAGTTGTGAACTTAGACATGAACTCAGGTTCCTCAAGAATAGTATGTACTCTTAACCACTGAGCTATCTTGAATTAAACTAATGCCACCACCACCACCCCTAGATTCAATCTGATCTCTGGTGCTGTGCACAGCTAGATTTATAACCTTCACAGGAGTCAGCCAGTGTGTGTGTGGTCAGGCCATTATACATGAGTTCAGCTCAGACTCTGAGCCACAAACAGCACACTCAAAATGCTCCCCCACCTGTACACACATACTCAGAATCTGGGCCTGGCAGAAGAAGGAAAGCAAAGCTTCCTGGGTAATAACTACAATCAAAGCACAAGTAGAAACAGACAGTCGGACAGACAGACAGACAGACAGACAGACATCGCTATTCTGCCCTTGCCAGGCTGAATCAATTTTCAATTTTCCCTGTTATTCTGAAGACCAGTTCTGTTATTTTCCTCTGTGTGTGTGTGTATGTGTGTGTGTGTACACGTGTGTGTATACATGTGTGTGTGTATACACGTGTGTGTATATACGTGTATATAGGTACATAGGTGTATGTGTCAAAAGAGACTCTCAGTGCTGTCTTGCCTTCTGTTTTTCATTTATGACAGGTTCCCTCATTGGCCTAGAACTTCACAGAGTAGGCTGGGCTAGCTGACAAGCAAGCTTCCAGCTGTCCACCTGTCTCCACACTCCATCTCGTAGTCCTGGAACTGCAGGTGTGCACTGCTGTGCCCAGGTTTTTTAATGTGGGTTCTGAGGTTCTGAAATAATGTTCTTAGAACTTCCAGGCAAATCATTTGTTGACTAAGCCATCACCTCAGCCTCCAAAATTAAGTTTTGAGCTAACATATGAGATATGGACACAAATTCCATCTTAACTATTAATGAGAAATGCAAATTATCCTCTTTCCTATATGTGTTAGTATGCTTTCAGTTGTTGTGATAAAACACGCACCGAAAGCAGCCTTACAAGGAAAAGGTTTATTTGGCTCACACATCCTGATCACAATCCATCACTGAAGAGAGTCAGGCCAGGACTCAGAAGAATGTTGCTTAATGGCCGGCTCACTGACTTGTGCTCATCTAGCTTTCTTATACATCCCAGGCCCACAACAGGCCCTTCGGTGGCAGTCATCAATCAAGGCAATTCCTCTCATACATGGCCACAGGTGCATCTGAGCAAGGCAGTTCTTCAGCTGAGGTTCCCGCTTCCCAGATGACCCTAGGTTTGTGTCAATTTGACAGTAAGAACTAACCAGACACTGTACATTTAGAATAAGCCTCCTCTACAGATCAGACCAGATCATGCCTGGTTCTTTTTTATGTATTTATTACATGTTGCGTGTGCATGCATGCAGAAGTCAAACTACAATTCTCAGGAGTGAGTTTTCTCCTTCCTCCATGTGGTTCCAGTACAGAACTTCAGTCACCAGGAGAAAAGCACCTTCACACACTGAACCATCGCACTGGCCCCAGAACTGATCTTCTCAGCCATTCCCTTTATGCCTATAGACCACCTAAGGAAGGCTGAACACTCCACAAAGGAGGAATGTGGGGGGGGGGGGAGGCCATATTTTAAACCACCATGATAAAGAACAACAAAACCAAAGAAGAAGAAGAAGAAGAAGAAGAAGAAGAAGAAGAAGAAGAAGAAGAAGAAGAAGAAGAAGAAGAAGAAGAAGAAGAAGAAGAGGAAATNGAGGAGGAGGAGGAGGAGGAGGAAATACTTGGTCTGAAAAATGAAGATGTGTTGACTCACTTAACTAGAATCCAGAGTTAGGGTAGATTTGGACCCCTATCAAGAAACCCAGTATCTGCCAGGTAGTGGTGGCGCATGCCTTTAATCCCAGCACTTGAGAGGCAGAGGCAGGTGGATTTCTGATTTCTGAGTTCGAGGTCAGCCTGGTCTCCAGAGTGAGTTCCAGGACAGCTAGGACTGCACAGAGAAACCCTGTCTGAAAAAAAAAAAAAAAGTATCTTCCTGCCTTTTTGCTATATTCAAAGGATCATTTTAAAATTGTTTTCCTCATGGTCACAGGGACAACTACCAAAAGCACTGACGGTTATATGTGCCCTTGTTTAGATCTAGCCAGAGTTTTAAAAACACTGAATTTTTTTTAAGTTTTATGAATGTATCTTATGTGTGCTGAGCACCTCCGCATCATACTGTCCTGCCCTCCCTTTTCTTGTCCCTTCTGATCCTGTTAGTCCCTGCAGTTCCCGTGAATGGTCTCATTTATGCTCTCATGTCATATATGCGAAGATGACATTTTATATCTATATAAATTCTAGGAATAACAAATTAAAGAAAACACAGCATCTTTGTCCTTCTGAGACTGGCTAAATATGATTATCTCCGGTTATATCCACTTTCCTACCAACAACGTGACTGGAAAAATCCCATTGTGTATTGAAACCATGTTTTCTTTCTCCGATCCTCCATGGCTGGGCACCTGGGTTGGCTCCATAACTTAACTATTGTGAACAGAAGCCCCGGTGAACACCAATGCACAAGTATCTCTGTGATGTGTTGACCTGGATGGAGTCCTTCAGGTAAATACCCAGGAGTGCTCATAGGAGGTATTGTTAGGTTTTTGAGAAACCACCATACTGTCTTCCACAGCAGCTGGCCTAGCTTATGTTCCCCTTCCCTCTTGTCCACATCCTCATCAGCATTTGTTGTTACTGTCATTTGTTTCCTTCATGGCTGCCTTTCTGTCTGGGGTAAGATGAATCCCGATGTAATTTTAATATGCATTTTTTTTCTGCTAGATGGTAGAGTTGAGCATTTTTTTCATACATTTATTGGCTATTTCTACTTTGTCTTGCGAGAAACATGTGTTAGTTTTATTAGCCTATTTATTAATTGGGTTTTTAAAATATTATTTATTTATTTATTTATTTATTTATTTTATGTATGTGAGTACACTGTAGCTGTACAGATGGTTGTGAGCCTTCATGTGGTTGTTGGGAATTGAATTTTTAAGACCTCTGCTGGCTCCAGTCAACCCCACTCGCTCTGGTCAACTCCACTCACTCAGTCCCTGCTTGTCTGGCCCAAAGATTTATTTATTATTATATATAAGTACACTATAGCTGACTTCAGATGCACCAGAAGAAAGTGTCAGATCTCATTATGAATGGTTGTGAGCCACCATGTGATTGTTGGGATTTGAACTCAGGACCTTCGGTAGAGCAGTTGGTGTTCTTACCCACTGAGCCATCTCGCCAGCTCGGTTTTATTTTTTAATGTTTTTTTTTTAATTCTTTTTATATGTTAAATTTAACCGTTTGTTGGATACATGGCTAACAACTTTTCCCCCATTATATAGACTATCCCTTCACCCAATTAATTGTTTCCTTTGTGATACAGAAGTTCTTAAATGTTATAAGGTCCCCTTTGTCATTGTTGGTCTTCATTTCTGAGTGACTGGTGTCCAGCAAGAACATCCTTGTCTATGCTATATCTTGAAGTTGTTTGCTGCAGGATACTTGATCACATTGTGAACCCTGAGATTGTGAACTGGAAAAAAAAAAACCTGTTTCTTGTAGTGGTGTGGCTCAGCCCTATCACATACCTTTAACCCAAGAGCTTTCTGGAAACAAGAGTTAAATAAAGTCAATGATTGGTCAAGAAGCGAAGCAAGCAATCAGTTGAGAGGGAGTGAAGATAAGTAAACAGAAAGGAGGGTCTTTGAGTTGAAGGGGATTAAGACAGTGTGGAGCAAAGGAAGTCACTAGATATGCACTCACTGATAAGCAGATATTAGCCCAGAAACTTAGAATACCCAAGATACATTTTGTAAAACACAAGAAAACCAAGAAGGAAGACCATCATGTGG
>NC_034590.1:81007797-81023971 GCF_900095145.1 Mus pahari | reverse complement strand
GTATCGTGTGTATGTGTGAGTGTGTGTGTGTATGTGTGTGTATGTATCGTGTGTGCGTGTATCATGTGTGTGTGTATCGTGTGTGTGTGTATGTATCATGTGTGTATGTGTGTGTATGTATCATGTGTGTATGTGTGTGTATGTATCGTGTGTGTGTGTGTGTATGTATCGTTCGTGTGTGTGTATGTATCGTGTGTGTGTGCGTGTGTGTATCATGTGTGTGTGAGTGTGTGTGTGCATGTGTGTGTATGTATTGTTCATGTGTGTGTGTGCGTGTGTGTATGTATCATTCGTGTGTGTGTGTGTGTGTGTGTATCGTTCGTGTGTGTGTGTGTGTGTGTGTGTATGCGTGTGTGTGTGTGTGTGTGCATGTGCGTGTGTTTTCCAGGGCTCTTATAGTAAATGAGAAGGGCTATGGACAAAGTGAGTGCGGTATGTAGAGTAGAACCCAGACCCAATCTTAAAGTCCCTGATTAGATTTAGCAGCTAGAATTCAATTAGCTAGGGGAGATGGAACCCCCTAAGCCACTACTTCCATATCTAGATAGTGCAATGACAAGAGGCCTCTTTTTATTTGTCTAAGGGAAGCACTCGTCCCAGTAAAGCCTAGAAAATAGAAGAAAACTTTCCCCTATCACTGCTTCTTCAACTTCCCCTAAATAATTAGGTAGATCCTGGCTTTGGCCTTGAGAGACTGAGTACCCCTCCTCCTCCCAGGGAAACTGAGCTCTGCCGATCATGAAGTCTTCTGCTTGTACCCGCCACCCACAACTGGAAACAAGAAATGTGTCCCCTCCAGGACTGGGACTCTTCAAGGATGTGTGGTCAGGGGCTTGGCTTGACCTCCCCTTGGGCCAAGGAAAATAGCAGCATCTGCTGGATCCAAGTAAAGCCTTTTAACTGTCCTAGTAACCCAGATCCCTCCTCCTTCAATGGGCCACCAGGCTAAACTGCATCTTGCCTTTGCAATAACCCTGCTCAGCTTTTCATGGGGCTTCCATCTGTTTCCAGTTTCCACTGGCCTGGAGAAGTGAGTGTTTTACCTCGGCAGCATCAGAATGGTTAGCTACTTGCTGAGACAGGTGCCTTTTGGGCCATCTCCCATATGAATTCACTTCCAAAGTACCCTTTCCTTCTGCTACAGCTAAAACCTTTTGGGGAAAACCAAGCATGACTAAAGATGTTCCTTTCTATCCTCTATGATGGAAGCTGAATATGCCCAAAGACATACTGCCTGTGATTTTAACCTTGTGAACCTGTGCTCTGTGACTTTGAGCTGAGTATACCCAAAGAATGTTTCTACCCTCTTTCCTTCTTTAGCTATGACCTTAAACAGAGTACTTGAAAAATACACTTCTCAACTGAGCATGCTCAGACCATACCCAGCCCATATGAATGTGTGTGAGCTCCCTACTAAAGTCCACATGCTTCCTTTGTTCAGGGAAGGCACTACTTTAGAAATAACTCCTGTGGTCACCTGATCTACTGCAGTGGTAAGTCTTTTTTTCTTTTACTTTTTTGGCCATGCACATTTGGGTCCTTGTACTTACCAAGATTATAGGAACTGAAGTTTTCTGCTATAAACCTTCTTTGACCTCGGCCAAGCAAAACATCCTGATTGTGGAGAGAGAAAATGTTGTAGGTCAAGAACCAAAACTGTTTGGGACTATCTTTAGCATGCTCTTTGATAACCATTTACTATCAACCTCTGAATCAGATCTAATATCCTCTTGACTTCTAGATAAAACTCTAGGAGTGAATTGCTGAGCTGATACACTTAGCTTCTACCAGACCTGCAGCCAGGAATGTATTAAGACCACTTCTGTATCCTGTGGCTCCCCGCTACCCCTACCCGATGGAATAGAATAGTCAGGATGGATCTAAGACACAGTGAAGGTGGAAACCCCAGTTCTAAACATTTCTGAAGGAGAGGATCTGCTGCTCAGAAAGCTGAAGAGATAACTCAGCCCTACTGTTCTTTCGAGGTTCCATTCCCAGGCTTACAGCTACCTGTAACTCCAGCTCTTGGGCATCTGATGCCCTCTTCCAGCCTCCAAAGGCACTTTCATGTATGTGTGTGCTCACACACACACACACACACACACACACACAGAGAGAGAGAGAGAGAGAGAGAGAGAGAGAGAGAGAGAGAGAGAGAGAGAGAGTCAGCAGGAACCCCTCTTTCCCTCTTTACAGGCCACCCGCCCAGGTATCCCCAGCTCACGAGAGTAACAGCAGCTGTGCAGGTCTCTACTGTTTGACAAGCCTTCCTTGGAGACTCGAGTATCTTTTCTCATTTCTCAACTGCCAGTAAAGCCCTGACTCTCATTCTCACTTCACAGATGGGCTGCAGGAGACAGATTAATGAATCCCCCATAGGTGCCCATCTCCTAATCTTCAGAACCTGGTGTTTTTAAAATTGATAGAACCTCTCTATGAAGCATTTTGTATAAAAGCCTTCGGTCCAGTAACTCCACATCTGCAAATTCATCCCAAGTGGGAGAGGGGGCGGGGTGGGGGAACCATAAAAACAAATGCAAAACTCTGTGTGTGCAAAGGTGTTTACCACAGCTATTTGTTAGAAATCAGAATAAATTTCCAAAACTAGGCAAAGGCCTGGGTAAACTTGGTCACATCTTGTCAGCAGAACATTATGAAACTGAGTGTATGCTCACACGTTGTACCAACATAGAATAATGAGTTGTAGTCTAATCTCTGATAAACAAGCAGTTCTTCAGGACTGGAGAGTTGGTTCAGAAGTTAAGAGCATGTGCTGCTCTTGCAGAGGGCCTGAGTTTGGTTCATAACACCCACATCAAGTGACCCACAACTAGCTGTTGCTCCAGCTTTAGGGGATCAAATGTCCTCTTCTGGCTGCCACAGATACTTGCACTCTTGTGTGCATAGCCACATACATACCTTCACACACACATGCACATAATTAAAAAATAAAATCTATGTGCACATACCTCCACATACATACACAATCACATAATTAAAAATAAACTCACAACTGGGAAGTGAGGGGGGCATGCCTTTATTCCCAGCACTTGGGAGGCAGGGGCATGTGGATCTCTGAGTTTGAGGCCAACCTGGTTTATAGAGAGAATTCCTCATGACTACCCTGACAGAAGAGTCCTGTCTTGAAAAACCAAACAATAATAATTAATGATAATAATAATGTGCACATACTTTCACATACACATGGGTACATAATTAATATAAAACTCATGTACCTTCATACATATACACACATAATTAAAAATAAATCTTTTTTAAAAAATAAAGACAAGTAAATAACTTTCAGAAGGGATACGTGAGTTAAACTTCTCTCTCTCTTTCTTTCTCTCTCTCTCTCTCTCTCTCTCTCTCTCTCTCTCTGTGTGTGTGTGTGTGTGTGTGTGTGTGTGTGTGTGTGTGTGTGTGTTATACATACCACATGTGGGAGGAATGTAGGCACACCTATGCATGTATACTTGAAAGCCAAAGGCTGACATCAGCTGGCATCCCAATTGCTCTCCACCTTACATATTCAAGCAGGGTCTCCCAGTTGAACCCAGAACTCACCCATTCATCTAGGCTAGCTACCAGATTACCCTGGGGATGTCCTGTCTGCACTTCCAGACTGGAATTTCAGGCAGACTGTCTTGTCAGCCATGTGCTTACCCAGGCTCTGGGGATCTGAACTCGGGTCCTAATGTCTACAGGCAAACACTGAACTACTCAGCCATCTCACCAGCCCATGGTCTTCTTCAGTCTACTTACCTGATTGTATTTTATTGAGTTGAGTTGACTTAAGTTAAAATTAACTGGTTTTATTAAATCAGCACCATGAATTCTCAGCCCAGCCCAAGATGTCCATATTCCACTCCCCAGAACCTAAGAACTTTGAATACTGAATGACACTTTGTGAGTGAGATTGATTTCCAATCAATCACGAGATCCTTATCAGGGATGTCTTGATGGAAACATAGATTAGAGTCTAGTCCAGCCCAAGAGTCTAGTCTACACAGACTTCCTCAAAAAGTTTGAAAAGACAAAGATGATATTCCCTCAGAGCTTCCTGAATGAACACAGCCTTTGACTTCAGCCTCGTAAAACATATTTCAAAGTTCCGGCCTAGAGCCGTCAGCAAGATAATAAAAGTGTGTTGTTTTATAATGTGGCATTTATGTTCATTGCTGTGACAGTCATAAGAAACGAATGCAAGGCCCAAAAGGTAAAACTCAGAGTAACTGCTGTTGCTAAGATGGAACCACTGTCTCTGGCTCGCTGATGATCACTGGGAGCCAGAAGCTCAGCACTTCATAAAGGAGGAAGGCCAGCTCACTGCCCAGGGCTGCAGGCTACAGCCATCCGTCCTCCTCTCCCTCCGCAGCCTAGGAAAACTGGAGGAGGCTTCAAGGGAGAGTGGGGAAACTCACTTGAATTCAAGAGCTTATTTCTGTAGGCAATCACAGTCCATTCCAGTGAGTTCAAAAATTCTGAAATGAGAGGAAACTGACAATAAATACCTAAAGACAATATGAGTTCTGCCATTTTTAAAACTACCTACAATTGTAGAGAGGGCTAAAAGCTTTCTTTTTTAGGAGAAAAGCTAGTCGTGGGCGTGTAGTGTTTTAGAGTTTTAGTTTTAGACTGCGGATGGGGAATACTACAGAGCTTTCTTTATGTATTATGTGTGCTCCCATGCTTCAGGGGATCTGATGCACTGATCCTCAAAAGGTTATTCCAAGTGTGGAGGAGAGCTTGCTGCATATCCAGTAGAGACTATACATTCAACAGCAGAGCCCTTCTCTGGGAGGCAGGGACTCTGGTTCCAGAGCTCAGCTGTCAGTCAAGTGTGACCTGACTTGAGCTGGTTTCCTCCAGGCTGCTCTAATGAGAGAGCCTGAGTCAGGGATCTCACTGCAAGTATCAGTAGTGACTCCAGATAAGAATAGCCTGAAATTTGCTGTCACTGGGAGACCAAAGAGAAGCTGGAATACCAAACTTGGGACCCAGGAAAACCCAAGGAAACCAAGCAGAGGAATCATGGCAACGTCAATCCCTATGGATCAAATCATTAGGAGCCTGCTGTTTCTCCATGGTCACTCACCATTACAACTCAGCCTTGAAACATGTTCCAAAGGCTCTGAAAACAACTCTTGGCTGAGCCAGGGCCCTGGTGCACCAAGAAGAGAATACGTAGATTTTGGCATAGGACTTTAATCAGAGGGAAGAGGAGTTGGGAATGTATAGCTCAACTGGAAGACTGCTGACCTGCATGCAGGGAGCCCTGGGTTCAATCCCCTGCACTGCATAAACTGGTGTGCTGGCATATGGGTAATCCCAGCACTCAGGGAGTGGAGTAGGAGGATTGGAATATCAATATCATTTTTGGCTACATAGGACATTGGAGGCCAGCCTGGGTATGTACAGGAGACCCTGCCTTCATTATCATCACCATCATCATCATTGTCATCGTCATTGTCGAGGAAACAATGGCAGATAATGTGAGGACAGGAATTCCTTTATATTCCAAATTCTCCCAGCCAGGAACATCAGCATCTTCAGAGACACCACAGCTTGGGTCCAGACTGGCAAGAAAATTTGGTGATACATGAGAGAGAGGGGGAGTTACTTAGTCAGTGAATCTACCTTCTTATGGTGTGTGGGCTTTGTCTACAAACAGACCCACACAAACAAACCCACCGTGTCTCCTTCCCATAACATCACAGTCCTTACTCTTTCCTTGGCTCCCACTCCAGCCTCCTTGCTGACCTCCACCCACAGATCCAGTCTCACCACCCAAGGAAGCTGTCTTCCTGCTGGCCCCCTCCTTCAGAGAGCCATCACTAACATCCCTTTCACAGTGAACCTTCAACATCAAAACTGTCTCTTGAGACTCTTAGTAACAAACAAGCCGTCGCCCCATTCTGGTCTGAGAAACACTTGTCTGTTCCTTTTCCTTTCTCTGGCTAGAGACCACCAGCAGTCAGAGCCAGTTCAAGGGTTGAGGGCAGCCTCTGCTCCGTGAAGTCCTTCCTGCCTTGGAGACTGGAGAGAGTTAGCTGTCTGAAAGATTTAGGCTGAGTTGGAGCGACACCATGTGGCCACAACTAGCATGACATTAAGCCCGAGACCTTTTGTGCAGTAGTGTAAATACTAAGAAGCAATGACATTAGGGATACGGTGGAGAGGAAAAGCTAATGTTGACACTTAACTACCTAACGCCACTATTTTTATTTTCCTTTTCTTTTCTTTTTCTTTTCTTTTTCTTTTCTTTTTTTTTCTTTTCTTTTCTTTTTGATTTTTCAAGACAGGGTTTCTCTGTATAGCCCTGGCTGTCCTGGAACTCACTTTGTAGACCAGGCTGGCCTCGAACTCAGAAATCCGCCTGCCTCTGCCTCCTGAGTGCTGGGATTAAAGGTGTGCACCACCATGCCCGGCCCATTTTTATTTCGAATCCTTTCCTTCGATGTTCGCTGACGATTGCAACCACACACATGGAATGTGCCTTCCTTTCTGGGGGCATCTGACCCTCAGCATGTTCCCACCTCGGTCAAGGTTTTCACCACCACTCTCCCCCGAGCTGGTTAGTGCTTGGTAAGTTCTAGTGTTCTCGAGTGGCAAGGAGGGCACTGAACCACTGGAGCGGCATGGTGACTCAGAGCACCATCACCAAGTGGCACAGGCAGGTTAAGCCATGGCCGTGCTGCTCATGGACTGTGGGGCCTGAACTTCCCTGTATGCCACTCTCCATTTCTGTCTAGTGGATGGAGGCAGTGGAACTATTTCTAAGGTTGCTAAGAGCTGAAGGAGACATGTCTGAGGAAATGTGACTAGCACAGCGCCTGGCCACAACCCTGACACAAGCACCCCTTCAGGACAGGATTCCTGGACAGGAAGGGATCCCTGGAGCCACACACGCCCATGAGCCGGCTGAAAGCTGAAAAACTCAAATAAGGCAGGTCAGACAGGTAGGTCTAAAAGCTTACAGCACAAGCAGGATTTCAAGGAGACCCTTTTGCTCTTCTTGCCAGAACCATGAGCTATATGTGCCTGTCGCTCCTCCCAGCTACTGGAGAGACCAGCTTCCTCATTGCCTCCTCAAAACCAAGGCACTGAGAATCAAGTCAACCAAGACATCTCACACACATACACATATCATACATACATATACACATGCAAACACATATGTACTACACATACATGCATACATACATTTATACACACATACATCCACATATCTACATACATACAAATTCTCATACACACTGGAGCATCATGAGGGATATGACTCTCAAGGGCCTGACTGAGGTAACTCTGCCCAGAAAGTTTCTGTAGGATCACCTGACTCTGAGTGGGCCCTAAGGAGCAAAATGAAATGGGGAAGAAAAAGCCAGACCCACATGAAGGTTCTCCCAGAGTCACCCTTTCTGATGACCCTGTGCTGGCCACGCTGTGAATTAAAATTGCTCCCTCCCCCTGCTCTCCAGTCCACGTCTTTTTGTATAAGGAGTAGGCACAGGGGGAAATAAAGCTTGTGAGCCACAAACTGTGACAGCTTCCCAGGTTTCCTAAGTATAAGAATAGAGCAATGGTCAGCTACAGTAGGGACAGACCTGCACCATCAGGGAAGGTGTCCCAGAGGGAGTGTCCTTTGGCCAAGGTGATATAGAAGGGACAAATTAAAGGCTGCACACTGATAAAGCTGCTTAATTGCCATCCATCCAGCTGACCACCAGAAGGCCTAAACTAGGACAGAGTCTATGGGAACAACTTTATCAGAAATCTCTGAGGAGCTAAACAAAACACACACACACACACACACACACACACACACACACACACACACTGTCTCCTCCTGTATCTATCACTCGGGCTTTGTGCAAAAGCCCAAGCAGATCTAAGGAAACCCCAGGAAGCTGAGTGTTTAGTGAGCCTTGCTCACCGCCACAAACTTACACAAAACCTGAAGGTCAGCCTCTGCAAACTCCCCAGCAGTCTCCCCTGAACCCCTCCTTACAGGTTCCACCTCCTCAGCCCAGAAGGTTCTGTTCCTGCTCTGCAAACACTTCCTCCTCCTTCACAACCCAGCTGCTCAGACGTCACAAGGAAAAACCCTTTCAGGATGTTCCCTCCACACCAGTGAGCAATTAGCTTTCTACAAACCACTTCATTAACCCTCTAAATAAAGCCTACCGAAGGGTTTTCCTACTAAACTTGATGTTACAGACAAGCAAACCAAGACACGGGCAGTGAAGAAGACACAGCTAAGCCCCACACTGCTGGGAAGTCTATTGGCAAGACTGCTCAGAGCAGGAGACAGCCACAGGGCCAGGGCCCTGGGGCTAGCTCAGGGTACAAAATATGGTAGCCTCTCAGTAAACATATGTTGAATAAAGAAGGCAAGCAAATATGCCTCTTTCCCTCTGTGACCCTCAGCTAGAACCCAGACACAGCACCCTCTCCTCTGGCTCTGCTCTCCATCCCTCCCGTGTCTCCCGCCTCTCCTTAACTAAGGCCTATATCCCCTTCCCCAAACCCAGTCACCTAATGGTCAAGCCTGGAGCCCCTGCCCTGATGCTCACCACATGACAGAGAACACCCTCCCCACCCCACTCCCAGCCCCTCCATGCAGTATTAGCTGAAGGAGTTGCCAGGCCTCTGGAGCTATCTCTTTCCTGGGACTGTGCCAAGCCTCTCCTCACATCTCTGCCTGCTCCCTCAGTGCCTCCCACCCTGCTCTTGATTCTTCCCTTCACTCCCTTCCCATTCGTCTTCCCTACTTGTCCCCTCCTCCCCAGCCCACTTCTGCCCAGGTCCCTTCTCCCTTTCTCTCTCACCTCCTCCCTCCATTCTACCCCTGGCCTCTCTAGTTTTTCCCATCTCTGCCTTCCCAGACCTCCCACTCTCTCTTCCGTGCAGCCGGCCTTGGCATCTCTCCAAAGGAGGTCAGCTGACTGCCCAGCTCTTGGGAGCTTGCGTCAGACCCGGCAGACCTTGGGGCCCTTCCCTTAGACCTCTAGAGGCCTCATTACAGCCTCCAGGCCTCCTACCAGCATCAGAGCCCTCCCCTCCCTAGGGGACATGTCCCCAAGCTCCCCGGGCCCCTCGCCTCCATCTTGACGCTATCAGGAATGAACGCAACACAGGATGCTCTCTGTGAGCCCCGGGGGTGGGTTCCAGAAGAGGCCCAGCACCCGTACCTTATCAGAGTTTACTCCCATTTTTATTTCCCTTGAATCTTAAATGTGATTACTCTGTGTGCCAGACATGTGATCTCTGTCTTCCAGGAGCTGGTGGGAAAGAAACACTAAGCTGTAAAGCAGTAGATAAAATAGAGGGAATCACAGAAATGGGTCATTTGTCTGGCGTGGTAACATGTGCCTTTAATTCCAACACTGGAGAGAGAAAGAGAGGAGGATTTCTCTGAGTACCAGGCCCACCACAACTACATAGTAAAACCAGTTTGTTTGTTTGTTTGTTTGTTGTTTGTTTGTTTGGGGGGAGGCCAAGGATGGGGATCAACACTGGAGAGATGGCTAAGCAGTCAAGAACACTTGCTGCTCTTTTGGAAGACCCAGGTTCAGTTCTCTGTGCCCACATCTGGCACCCTCTTCTGACTTTGTCAAGTACCAAGCATATACAGATACAAACAAGCAGGTAAAAATACTCAGTTGTACAAAATGTAAATACATACATAAATGGATCTCTTTTTTTAAAAAAAAAAAAAAAAAAAAAAAACTACATTTCTGAGTAAGTAGTTCAGTTAATATTTAATTCAGAATTTTTCCCAGCATCTCAGCATGACAGATGACGGGCTTATATATACTGTCAGCTCAATATTTCATTCTACTATTCAATCAACCTTGAAAAGGGCTCATGTAGCCCAAACTAGCCTGAAACTCACTATGTAGCCCAGGCTGGCCTAGAATTTCTGATTGGCCTTCCTGTGTCTCTTGAGTGCTGACATTCCAGTCACGAGCCACCACACCTGGGTTGTATGGCACAGGAGACTCATTCCAAGGACTCTGTGCACACTGCACAAGCACTCTACAGGTTGGGCTACACCCCTAGCCTGAATTGCCAGTTTCTTCATAAGACATCACTTTTGCTTTCTTTCCATGAATAACAGAGGCTAGACCTGGAACCTGGCTTTTTTCCCTTGTACTAGGTTACTGAACCCAGGATCTTTTGAGTGTATGCACTAGGCAAGCACTCTACCAGCTAAGCTAACCTCTGCAGAGCTAGCCTACAGAGATGCTCAATTGCTACCAGCTAAGCTAACCACTACAGAGCTGGCCTATGGAGCTGCTCAATTGCTGTCTCTTTCCAGTTCCTACCAGTCACTACAGGACCACTTACCTGGGCAGGGTCAGAGGCAGCTCTGTTAGTAAGCAAGCAAATGTTAGATTAGCTGATGGCTTACAGCTGTTCTATCAAAACCGCTGTGTTTTCCTCTGAAATTTCTGTCTGAATGACTCCATTTATGTAACAGAAACAAGCTAATATCCTATAGATGCTGCTCATTTCCTGCTTTACTAAGAGGACACAGCCAGAGAATAGGTAGCCGCTTGCTTTCACGGAGTGCCTTGTGTCCTTACCAGGTGTCCCCACACCCAAGTCTCCCTCCCAAATGTTCTTGTTCCCCAAGTCCTTGTGTTCTGAGAACATTTGAGGTATACTCCTGCCTCAAAGGACTCTTCTCCTCCCCTGGGTGTGATCTCTGGATATTTTTTAGCCCGCATTCTTAGGAAGCCAAATAAAGTTCCCTCTTGTCAATAAAGCTTTCTCAGAATCCTTAGGGATTTTTTGCCTCTAAGCTCAATACCTGTTTTGGTACAGTCAGAAGAGCTACAAAGCACTGTTGTTTCTAAATATACAATAAGAAAGCTGGCGTGGTGGCTCACACCTGTAAGAGGCTATGAAGGGAGGTACCTGAGTTTGAGGCTAGCCTGGGCTACATAGAGAGTTACAAGTCAGCCTGTACTAAATGGCAAATGAAAAAAATAAGTATGACTTAGATGTCAGACTGAACAAATTCATATCTCAGCATTTACTTACTAAAATAAAATTAATAAAACTTGGGAAAGTTCCTGAACCTCAACCTTCTCATCTAGGGACAGAGTTAGGCCTATGGGATGTCTGAGGAAGTAACCTGGGCACAATGTGAAGTGGTTTGTAAGACCTGCATTCTAGATAAGCAGTTGGTGTTTGTTCTTTTTATCATTACTGATAGTGTTGAAAATGGAAGCTAGACGTTCACTAGCAAGTTCTGAAGTTCATGGATTTAATAAAGTAATTTTCTACCAGAGGAAGTTAGCTGTCAAAGATTTTCACATTAAAAACTAGTGGCAACTCTGAAACTCCAGTGACAGCCCACTCCCTAGGATTTGGCCATCCAGTGCCAATTGCCCGGGACCCCTTGCTCAGAGGCCCCAGAGGTATGCTCACTTGATCTGTACTCAGCTTCTAGAATCGGGAATGATTCTAATAACAGCGCACTCTGACCCCTGGAATGTGGGAGCTGGAACTGACGCTACGGATGGCCTCGTCTATATGTAAGGAAGCAACACCCCTTCCACCAGGCAGGGAAGTCACCTGACAGGCAAACAGCAGTGCTGACTGTGACCTGGTAGATCCTGAGCTCAGAGCTCAGCACCACCACGTCTTGCAGGCTCCTAGAGAAAGACTAGGGTTGCCTTCCATCTCCTCCAGCCCTGTGTCCTCCCCAGAGTTCCACAGACAGCAGAAAACACTGGCTCGTTCTGTAATTGTTACATGTGTAAAAGTCCTGTTGCTGCAACCTTCAACTCCTGAAGCTACAAGTGAGGCACTTCATCTTCTGAGGGCCAGACAGAGCTCAGGGGTGCTGAGCAAAGGCACAGCCAGAAAGCTCTCCCGAGTGCTTATGCTCAGCCTCTGTACTCCATGCCTGTGCAGGGAACCTCGACTTTCTCAGGCTCAGCCAGAAAGCTCTCCCGAGTGCGCATGCTCAGCCTCTGTACTCCATACCTGTGCAGGGAACCTTGACTTTCTCAAAGGCACATCTACGGACTGGTCAGTTAGCTCAGTCGGTCAAGTCTGTGCCTTGAAAGCATGAAGACCGAGTTCATTATCCCAAAATCCTACTTAAAAGGAGCATGGCCACCATATGCCTATAACCCCAGGGTTGCAGCAAAGGGGCAGGGGTATGCAGAGACCAGAAGATTCTCTGGAGTTTTCAGGCCTAGCTCCAGGCTCAATGAGAGACCTTGCCTCAAAAATAATGAAGCAGAGAATGAGAAAAAGAGACGCCTGGCCTCTTCCTCTGATCTCATGTACATGAAGACATTGTCCTCTGACCTCTACACTCAAATGCAAACACACCTGAAAATATGTGCGTGTGCACTTGATATGCACTTGTGAATGCGGAAATACACACACACACACACACACACACACACACACACACAGAGCCACTCTGGGGAATCTTAGAAAGTCGGCAAACCCCCTGCGTTCATACACATGGATGGAAGCCAAAGAGATGACCAAGGCTATGTGGAAGCACATCGTATTCCTGATGCAGCATAAGCCCAAACACATACCCTCACTCGGCCACAGATTTACCTAGGAGGAAAACAAAGAGGAGAAATGAATGTTTGTCAAGCGAATGACTGAGAACCAAGGGTAAGATTCACCACCCACAGCACTGCCAGTCCGCTCTGAGCAACTGAAATTCTCCAGATGGAATCATTGACCTCCTGCCTGACAGGGCTGAGCTTGGCTCCTGTCTCCACATTCTGGGGCTTTCTCACAAAACATATTCTAGAAGTTCCTGGCATGCAGGACTCACAATAAAATTCACCCAATGGTTCGTCTTGCCTGAGTCAAATTTCATGGTCATGATGGCTCCCATAAAGTCCCTTGGCAGAGGGGCTGGTGAGATGGCTCAGTGGGTGAGAGCACCCGACTGCTCTTCCAAAGGTCCTGAGTTCAAATCCCAGCAACCACGTGGTGGCTCATAACCATCCGTAACAAGATCTGACTCCCTCTTCTGGAGTGTCTGAAGACAACTACAGTGTACTTACATATAATAAATAAATAAATCTTTAAAAAAAAAAAAAAAAGTCCCTTGGCAGAGAGGACCCTTCCCCACAGAGCAGAAGCAAGCTTTGATGGATGAGGAAACTCCACCAAGCTGAGGACCAGAGGAAGTTCTCCCATCCCATAACTTCTATGAATTCAGCCATAGCTTGTATCCTGAGAATCCGGCCAGCTGTCTCACTGGCTCTGTGTGACCTCGTCCTAGCCCTGACCTCACCTGATGCCTGTGCCTCAGTCCTCCAAGCCTTTTGCTCATGACTTAGTGTCCACATGACCACAGGGTTAACGGTGGGCACCAATCACTATAATGGCAGGCTCTGGAGCCCAGAATCCACAATTCTACCACCTCTAAAAGCAGGGACATGTGAGCACGGGATGCAGCTTACTTAGTAAGATGCTGGCTTGATGTGAAAAAAATCTGTATCCCTCAACACCACATACTCCAGGAGTCATGATGGGAATCTGTAATTCCAGTGTTTGACGTAGTAGAAGCAAGAAGATCAGAATTCCAAAGCCAGTGCTAACTACATAGCAAGTTAAGGCCAGCCTGGGCTACATAAAACCTTCTTTCACAATCCCCACACACGCATGATATGTGCCCTTCCTCCCACCACCTGAATCCTAAAGCATTGCAGCTGGTGACACACACCGTCCCAGATAAGCCTGTTTACTGATCACTCAGTGTGTGCCAGGGACATAGCTGGACATTTTACAGGCGTTATCTGATTTCATTCCCTTGATAGTCAAATAAAGTAGGCTTTATGACAGCCATTTTATATATATGAGGAAACAGAAGCTCAAAGATCAAGTGACTGGGTTGAGATCACAAAAATAGTCAGCGGTTGAGCAAAATGGCCCGCAGTCTCTGCGCTCCGGAAGCCTCCAGCTCACGGCCTTTCATTTCAGAGCTGTAGCACTATGCACTGAGATTATCAGGCACACAGGATTGCAGACAGCTGCAACTGGTGCTAGCCTAGCAGCACACATCCATCTGACCAGTCTTCCAGCAGATGCTGGCACCTGTGTGAGACAGAACTGGGGCAGGTGCTGGGGATCAAAATAAGCAGCATGAAGGTCCTGCCCTTGGCATGAGGATTGTGTATGCATGCATGAGCTTGTGTGTGTGTCTGTGTGTGTCTGTGTATGTGTATGTACGTGCATGTATGTATGTACTTGTATGTATGTGCATTGTGTGTAGGTATGCATGCATAGCTCTCTTTCTCTTTCTCTCTCTCTCTCTCTCTCTCTCTCTCTCTCTCTCTCTCTCTCTCTCTCTGTGTGTGTGTGTGTGTGTGTGTGTGTAAAGAGAAACCAGAGGTCAACTCCAGATGTCACTCCTCAGATGTCATACAGTCTTTTTGTTTGTTTGTTTGTTTTAAGATTATTTACTTACGTGTGTGTGTGTGTGTGAGTGTGTGTGTGAGTGTCTGTGAACATGCATTTGGATACACCAGGAAGCCAGAGAGGGCATCAGATTCTTTGGACCTGCAGTTACAGGTGGATGTGAACCACCTGGTGTGGGTGCAGGGAACAGAACTTGGGTCTAGAAGAGTAGGAAAGACGATTAACTGCTGAGCCATCTCTCTAGCACCCACTGTTTTTTGAAACAGTCTTTTACAGGACTGGAGCTCACCAAGCGAGTTGGGGTGGCTAGCTAACAAGCCCCTTTTCACTTTCCCAGCCCTGAGATTACAAGTGTGAGCTCCCCCCCCAAAAAAAAAAAATCTGGCTTTTCACACGTGTTCTGGGCAACAAACTCAGGCCCTCACCCTTACACAGCAGGCACGTCACTGACTGAGCTATCTCTTCAACCCTAACAAGAGGATCTCAGAGACATGCCAGAGCTTATTCTGGGTGTTTCTCTGCCTGGGAGTCCTGAAAGTTCACTCTTATAGAGGCCATCTTTGTGAGGATCTTTGGGTCAGACTGAGCTAGTTCCTGGGACCTGGATTGTGCAAAGTCCAGAGCACAAGGCAAAGAGGTGCTGCTGTGGGTCCCATGCTAGGCACTTAGCCCAGGGAAACTTTAAACAGTAGGAACAGTGCTCTGAAGTCTGTCCTTCCCACCCGTGTGGACCAGCTGCTGGACGTGCCTTTATGTGACCCACCGCAAGCAATATTTCTGAAGCCTTCACAATTCAAGTGGGAGTGTTTCTTGCTTCTTTAATTCCTGGTTTTACCTGATAGAGGAAGTCTGGAAAGGCCTGAATGCAACTGCTAAGTGAACTAAATACCCGATAACAATTCCCAAGCCATTCCTGGGGTTTTGGTTTTGTTTTCTCCTAGGAAGCCAATGGGGCTACACAATTAGAACTGGCCCTGTGCTCCAGTCTCACGGCCTTGATGTCAGCATGCACACTTCAACTGACTGTTTAGTCAGCCTCCTATATCTGTGACTAGGCATCTGTGGCATAAACCATGGGTCCTTGTTCCACAACCGCAACATGGCAGAAGAACAAAGGGACGGAGGCATGTTCTTCAAGCTCCTATAGAGAGCCACTAAACCCATTCCTGAGGGCTCTGCCTCCTGATCCAATCACTTTCTAAAGGCCCCGATTCATTACATGAATACACTGTTGTATGCTTCCTGCAACAGTGGAACATGGCCTGGGCCCAGTTGTCTGTCACAATTTCTCTGCACCCAGCAATCTCATTTGCTTGCACATTAAGGGTTCTCATTAAGGAGAAAGAGAGTCTGCCCACTGGGACTGTTCATCCCAAGGGAAATACCTGCAGGTACGTTCAGAGACTCAGCCAAAACAAGCCTCAGGCAAATGACTTAAGTGTTTACCCACTGAAACCAAGTAGGCCATGCCAGCCCAGGAATACTAAATCCTGAAACTTCCAAAACAACCCAATGGCAATGACAATTGAAAAAAAAAACCTGCAGCTCACCACTGGATGCTTCCCGAGAGAATAAAGGTACCAAAGACTACTCCTGAAACTGGGCTCCAGTTCATGTCCTAAAGAATCTAGCTCATTAGAGAAAAGACCCAAGGAGCTGAAGGGGGCTGCAACCCTGTAGGTGCAACAACAATATGAACTAACCAGTACCCCCTGAGCTCGAGTCTCTAGCTGCATATGTAGCAGAAGATGGCCTA
>NC_034590.1:81003454-81007222 GCF_900095145.1 Mus pahari | reverse complement strand
TCTGGAGTGTCTGAAGACAGCTACAGCTACAGTGTACTTACATATAATAAATAAATAAATAAATAAATCTTTAAAAAAAAAAAAAAAAAAAAAAAGAATCTAGGTTAACCTAGCCTCCATTAGGCATGCTCAGAGTTTGTCTTCTAGGTCATTTAGATCCCATCAAGTTGGCATTCGAGATTAATCATCACGCCAATCAAGCCCCGCCTCTTTCAGAAAGTGTGCCCTAGTTTTCACTCTGAGTCTTTTCCCAGCCTCAGTAAGGGACCCAGCCCCAGCCTTGGTCATCCATGACTAATGACCTGATATGACTCTAAAACAAACCAGCAATAACCATCAAGGGAAATGGGACTTTTTGCCTCTTAGATGAGGAAATAAGTAGAAAATCAGACTGTCCAGAAACCTTTCCCAGGAAACCGCTAGATGCTCAATGTTCTGTAGAGAAGGGTTAGCATGCTAGACCTTTCTGCCAGCTCTCCAGCTGCTGTTTTAAAGCTCACATGTGGTAGTCTGGCCTCACAAGGGTAGAAAAGCTACTTCTGAGGGCACACTGAAGAACTAACTAGCCGCACGGGTCCACGCTGATGTCTGTCGCAGTGCTGCCTTCCCAAGACAGCCTGTCTTCACAAGGTTAGCGAGAGACAGGAAGGCAGTGGCATGTCCCTCAGAGGATTATTGGGCGGTCATGGTAATAATCTCAAAAATAAAAATAAAAAAGTAAAAAGGCAGAGACTTGAGCAACAGCTCAATAGTTACGAACACTGGCTGCTCTTGCTAAAGAACCCAACCCGGTTCCCAGAACCCACATGGAGGTCTACAGCTGCCTGTTACTCCAGTTCCAGGGAGTCCACCCTCCTCTTCTGGGCTCCACAAGCACTGGGCATGCATATTGTGCACATACATATATGCAAGGTGTTATATATATAAAACTATGGCATATATACAGTATAGTTTTTTTTTAAGGGTTTATATATTTTACCTAAGCCCTTAAAAAATAAAACTATGGCAAACTATGCACAATACCTTGTTGGGTTATTTCTGGGGTTATGTAGTATGGAACTTATTTTCCCAGTTTTACACAACCTTATTTCCTAAATATGAGGGAGGGGCATAATGGTTAATCTGGGGTTTTTATCTATTCCCCAACTTTTCTGCAAGGACATTATTTTCAGATTTTGTTAAAGTACCTTAAGGGAACAGGGCAATGGCAACAGTAGGATTTGAGAAGAGGGTTCTGGGTTTGAACGTTCGTGTAGCTTCACCAGTTCTAGATACCAAACCAAGAAGAAAAGCTCTCGCACTCGCAGCAGTGCCTGGCAAATGTTTCTCTTGCAAAGAGCACTCCTCTCTGTCTTGTAGAAGGCTGTGAGTTAAGCTTTTACAAAGACAAAAGCAGACTATAAACTATCCTAAGGGGAGGGTGACACCTAGGGTCCGTTTGCTCTGAGCATCAGCTGCTCTGGCTATGCAACACTAACTGACTTTTCTTCTGGCTCTTCTCCCTGGCTACCCCCACCCCACCCCGTGGAACCACCTAACTCTGTTACTATGCTAAAGAAAATGCAGTGTCTACATATATGGAAGTGGAATATTATTCAGTCTTTAAAAAGGAAACTCTGGGGCAAGAGATATGGTTCAGTGGTTAGGGGCCTTGTTCCTCTTCCAGAGAACTGGGGTTCATTCCCAGCACCCATGTCAGGCAGTTCATAACCACCTGTGACTCTAGCTCCAGGGCATCCAGTGTACCTCACAGGCACTCACACACATGTGGCACATACTTACAGTGATAATCATACATACACATAAATAAAAATAAAATATTTCTTAAACTTCAAAATCACTTCTTTTTAAAAAAAAAAAAAAAAGTTTATTTATTTATGTATATGAGTACACTGTAGCTGTCCTCGGACACACCAGAAAAGGGCATCGGATCCCATTACAGATGGTTGTGAGCTATCCTGTGGTTGCTGGGACTTGAACTCAGGACCTGTGGAAAAGTAGTCAGTGCTCTTAACATCTGAGCCATCTCTCCAGCCCAAATAAAAGATTTTTTTTAAGGAAGAAAATCCTGTTGTTTGTAACAATATGGATAAACCAGGAAGGCGTTATTAGGTGAAAAAGTCAGAGAAAGAAAAACAAACACCGTATAATCTTCCTTATATAGAAAGTCATAAACGCAGAGAATAGAATGATTAGACCCGCAGTGAGTATGAGGTGGTTAAGGATAAAAGGCTTCAGTTTTGCAAGACAGCAGTCTAATGTACAACATGGTGACTCTAACTAACAAGTATGTGTTGGTTCTTACACATTGTCAACATGTACATGTGCCGGTGGCCAGAGGCACACATGAGTGAGCACACAAGGCAACTATATCAGACAGGAAGTGTTTTAGCTGACTTGATTGTAGCAATTGCTTCATGACAGGTAGGTCAGGGGAGACGGGAGATGTCAGCTAGATCTCAAATCAGACCAGTGGAAGCCTCTCATGATGATGGATGCCTGAATCCTAGCGCTTAAGATGATCAAGAGTTTTCTGTTGCTTACAACCAAAGCATTCTACATGAGACATTCTTAGGTTAAATTACCCATTTCTGAGTCTTGTAAGGATGGCCAAGCATACCTTTTAGAAATTATAAATGTCTTTCAGAAGCTGAAATCTATCCCATTACAGTAATTAAGGAAAACCATAACAGAGTCCAGAAATTTTTATTTTCATTGTCTTTACTGGTTGGACAATTATGTTCCCGAAGAAAAAATATATCCTTCAAGGGCAATTATGAAGAATAGATATCTGTAAAAGTTTGCTTTCTGTTGCTGCAATGAAACACCACAGTCAGAACAACTCTGGAAGAAGAGGTTTGGATCCAAGTCAACAGAAAGATAAGGAGGGCCTGAGCTTCTAGAAAAGTCTGCCCATGCTCCAGAGAATGGTGCAGGAGAGACGTAAATTAGGATCCTGTCATTTCCACCTCCTACCTAGGGAGCGACCTTGACCTGTCACTTAAACCAAGCCTGGCTTTGCTTTTTCCCATTTGCTCACTTTTTAACTCCTTCATTTATTTTTAAAAGGAAAGAAAAGGCAAGTGCATCTTTGCCAAAGACTCAGAGGTACAAATGAGTCTCCTCCTCTGGGTAAAACTGGAGCAGGTACTCAGAGCATCTCTGTAGAGCCCTCACATGACTCCAGTTGACTTGTGCCACTTACCAAAGGCTGGATTTCTCAGTGAGTAGAGCTCTTGCTTTGTAAGCGTGAGGTCCTGGATTTGACTCCTCAGCACCATGTAAGTGCCAGGAGAGTATGGCAGCCCACCTATATTCCAGCACTCAGGAGGTGGGAATGGGTTGTACTAGGGTTAGGTAGATAGCTAAACTAGCTGACTCTGAAAGCTCGAGGCTCCAATGAAAGACCAGAGTCTCAAAGTGTTAGGTGGAGAGTGATCAAGGAAGGTACCTGGCATCAACCTTGGGCCTCCACATGCACATGTGCCTAGCATCTCTCCTGCTGCTGCCCGTGGATCCAGATGAAGAACTCTCAGCTACTTCTCCAGTGCCATCTCTGCCTGCATGTGGCCATGCTCCTCACTGTGATGACAATGAGCTAAATCTCTGAAACTGTAAGTCAGCCAGCCCCAATTAAATGCTTTCCTTTATGAAAGTTGCTGAGGCCTATGGTGTCTCTTTGAAGCAATAAAACACTGACTAAGACAACCTTATCTCAAACAAAGTGGAAGACCAGGATCAACACCTAAGGTTGCCCTTTGACCTCTA
>NC_034590.1:80998264-81003344 GCF_900095145.1 Mus pahari | reverse complement strand
TCTCACACACACACACACACACACACATACACACACACACACACACACACACATCACATAGTCAGAGAGGGGAAAAAAGACACCTTCCAGCCCATAGGAAGAACTATAATATTACATGACTGTGAATTTGGCCATTTGGACAGAAAGATTTAAAAAAGAAGAAGAAGAAAACCTCTGTTTTTAATTACATGGATTCATTTATTTGTGTGTATGCCACAGCAAGTATGTTGAGGTCAGAACTTGCAGGACTCAGTTCTCTCCCTCCACCGTGTGGAACATGGGAATCAAACTCAGGGTGTCAGTCTTGTTAGCAGGCACCTTTACTGGCTGGGCCATTCCCTGGCCCCAGACAAGAGGGATGCTGAAAGTGAAAAGAAGGAAAGGGGTGGGAGCAGGAGAAGATAAAGAAAAATCCGACAAATATAACATTTCTAAGCACAAAAATCTCTAGTGACAATATAAGAAACATAAATGTGGCAATTATCACAGATACCAAATGAACTTTTAAAAATATTAAGCTCTGATAAAATAATTTTAAAAGTATTTTGATCTCCCCAGAGTGAAAGGCATTCATCAGTATTTCATCAAAGAATTATAGCTAGTTCAAAAACAAGCCCAGGAAAATCTTTGTAAACAAATGTATGCAAACTAAAACAGAAAAAGATAAAAATCCCATCAGCGTGATCGGCAGAGGTGTAGTTTATGATGTTGCTGCCTTAGTCAGAGCAGTGGAACGCTAGTAAAATGATGGTAACATACGTCTAGGGATTCTAACTATCTCCTTAAGCTCTCTGAAAAACAGACTGTGAAAAAGGAAAGGCTTCAATAAAACCACAACTGGGGATCAATCCCAGGGAAAAACTAAAACCACAAAGATACATGCAAGCAGAAATATTTGTCACAGGAGTATTTATTATATCAAAAAACTTAAAATGAATTTCTAAAAGTAAAAAGTGGGACTAGAGAGGTGGGTGGCCCAGTGGTTAAGAGCACTGACCACTCTTACAGAGGTCCTGAGTTCAGTTCCCAGCACCCACATCAAACAGCTCACAACTGCCTATATAACTCCAGCTCCAGAGAGTTCCACACCCTCTTCTGGCCTTTGTGGGCTCTGTACTCAAGTCACATACCCACACAGAGACACATACTTATACACATAATTAAAGATAAAATATTTAAAGTGGATTAGCTAAAATATAGTATAGTTACTTGATAGAATGTTATATATTCAATAAATTATCAGACTATGTAGAATATGAAAAATAAGCCAGTATACAATCAATATTCCGTAAAAATCCAGGGTCTCAACTGTTAAATGTAATATAATTTTATCTATGTAAACAGTTTGTTTGTTTGTTTAGACAAGGGCTCACTGTGCAGCCTTGGAAGGTCTGGAATGTGCTGTGTAGATGAGAATGGCCTTGAACTCACAAAGACTTTGTTGTCTCTGCCTCCTGAATGATGAGATTAAAGGTGTGAGCCACCATACATTGCTTGTATTTTTTTTTTTTTAGCTAGAAGCAAATATTTGCTATATTTCTTTCAGTAGTAAAAACACAAGATATACCATTCTGAATTCTATTTTATTAAAATTTCATAAATTAGTATTAGGATAGGCCAATTACCATTAAAAAACATTATGGCAGACCACAAAGATACTCGTATCCTAACCCCAGAACCTGTGGATATGTTACCTCATGAAAGAATCTCATAATGGGGGAGACGGGCCTGAAGAAACTGGGTGTCCTTATAGAATTTCAAGGGTATGTGTGGAGAAAGGAAGGTTCAAAAACAGGGGCTCAGAAGGGGCTGCAGTTTGTCCCTCAAAGGCTGTGTCCTTGCACACACCTTTAATCCCAGCACTTGGGAGGCAGAGGCAGGTAGATTTCTGAGTTTGAGGCCAGCCTGGTCTACAGAGTGAGTTCCAGAACAGCCAGGGCTACACAGAGAAACCCTGTCTCAAAAAACCAAAAAAAGAAAAAAAGAAAAAGAAAAGAAAAGAAAAGAAAGAAAGAAAAAAAAAAGAAAAAAAAAGAAATTTAAAAAACAATCTTTAGACGTAACACATGAGCACATGTGCATACACTACACACACCCCCATATACAATGGCATGGGTTAATAATCACAGTGAAATATTTCTTTACTATTTACATAAAGAACAATGGCTTCAGAGGACTATGTCTTGTTCTTAATTAATCTCAGCGTCAACAGCAATGCCTTACTACCCAGCAATACATGTTGGTTGTGGAGCAATTTGCTTAATAATGACATCTAGCTCCAGGAAGCAGGCACCAAGCAGCAGGAAAGAGAGGGAGAGAGGAAATTTGATGAATCATAAACAAAACACCCCCACCCTGAGTTGAGCAACTCTCAATGTATGCAGACTGAGTTCTGCACAGATTTCTTACCAAAAGGCACACACCACAATTTTAGAGAAACAGAAAATTTTAGCACAGTTAATGAGCAATAGATGTATAAAACAACTCTCATCATCTCCTCGCTGGTTCCAGAACATTCTCTCTCCATGCCAGCATACTGTCCTATCTGCTCTGTTTGCTTTCTAGTTGATGAACTTGTCCTGCCACTTTAGGGCATCTTCATTTGGCTGTGTATGACTCCTGGCCTTCAGACCCAACCCCCAACCTTCCCACCCCACCTCCCAACAATCCCCACTCCCTCCAGATTTCCAGCACCTATGTCAGGTGGTTCACAAAAGTTCTCTCCTGCTGATCCAACGCCCTCGTCTGGCCTCTTCAGGTACTACATGCACAAGCTTCACAAATACACATGCAGGCACATGCACACAAAGACAAAACACATTTTTTTAACTTTTTAAATGATATATAGCAGGTTGAAGTGTGATGGTGGGAAGGAGGGTAGCCTAGGAAAAGCCTCTGTCCCTTTCAAATAAGGGCAGAAGAGAAAGCAGGAGAGAGAGAAAGAGAGAGAGAGACAGAGAGAGGGAGAGAGGGAAGGAGAAAGAGAAGGAGGAGGAGGGGGGAGGAGGAAAGAAGAAAGAAGGGAAGGACTTAGAAAAGTCATCAGAGCCGGGCGTGGTGGCACACATCTTTAATCCTAGCACTTGGGAGGCAGAGGCAGGCGGATTTCTGAATTCAAGGCCAGCCTGGTCTACAGAGTGAGTTCCAGGACAGCCAGGGCTACACAGAGAAACCCTGTCTCAAAAAACCAAAAAAAAAAGAAAAAAAAGAAAAAAGAAAAGAAATGAAAAGAAAAGTCATCATCAGTCACCTCAGGGGAAAGTACTCAGAGTGGTAGAAGCCACCCATCACACACGGGATGTTTCCTCAATTACTAATTTTAGGCAAACGGCTCGTTAACTGACTTGGCTTATGGATGAGTTGGTATTAGTGAGCTGGCCTATTTTCCAAGGGTGAGCTAGCACAAGCGCACGTGTACACACCACTTGTCAGGTTTAGTACATGCTGGAGGAGGAGAAAGTACCTCAAGCCATCCCCAGTTGGAGACAGCCTGCTCAGATCCCCTAATTATCTGCTCTGTCTGCCCTCATCAGGTAGTCTTCTCATTATAGATTGGCTTCCCCTGCAGATCTCCCTACTGGGAGAGAACAGGCTGACCCAGAGTCGGAGGATTCTTGGTCCCACTGGCAGCTACTCAACATGGAAATTAATAAATTGGCATTCTCTTGAGAATTCCATGTGCACATCCGTTCTCCAAAGCCTTTTTATAAAGCATCTTAGGGAAGTCATTTTAGGCTGCATTAACAAAATGCAGAAATTTATATAAGAGGGTGGCTGCTTGTCATAGCCTTCAAGGGAACAGGTTGTTGATGCTGAAACATCAAACTGGAAAGTGTCTCCCTGCTCACACTTCTGACACCAAGAGTCAGGTTTCCATCCCAGACTACTCTCCACTTCTCTGAAGACACCAGACGGATGTCCTGTCATCTAACTCAAATGCCAGCTAACCATAGTTACTGCAGACTCTGTAGATGACGGACTCAGTCTCTCAGACTGGATATTAACTTTAAATGTCCATTGCAGCAAGTGCTCCCTAAATAACCCACACTTTGGCCTGGAGCTGAATGTAGTGGATCCCCAAAATAATCTCCATTCAGTCTGACTTGACTGAACAGCTCTCTTTTCTTTTCTTTTTCTTTTTCTTTTTCTTTTTTTTTTTTTTTTGTTGTTGTTGTTGTTGTTGTTGTTGTTGTTTTTCGAGACAGGGTTTCTCTGTGTAGCCCTGACTGTTCTGGAACTTACTTTGTAGACCAGGCTGGCCTCGAACTCAGAAATCCGTCAGCCTCTGCCTCCCAAGTGCTGGGATTAAAGGCGTGTGCCACCACGCCTGGCAACAGCTCTCTTTTCAAGTTCAACAACTTACCATAACAGTTCACAGATGCAGGAAGTGCTGTCATTATGTGTCCTGGGCTCCTGTAAAGGGTAGCATTAATGATACAAAGGCTCCCTGGCTCTATCAGATGAAGGGATATACACACCAAGTTCTATAAGGTTCGGAAGTACAAGCACTTCTCTCCCCCATGGAATTGGGGTGCTCTACCCTCTCACTTTGTCCTTATGTTCACCAATCTGGAAATGCTCCACTCCTACTGTTCACAGTTTTAATGGAAGATGTAATTTTTTTTAAAGATTTATTTATTTATTATATGTAAGTATACTGTAACTGTCTTCAGACACACCAGAAGAGGGCATCAGATCCTATTACGGAGGGTTGTGAGCCACCATGTGGTTGCTGGGAATTGAACTCAGGACCTTTGAAAGAGCCATCAGTGCTCTCAACCTCTGAGCCATCTCTCCAGCCCGGAAGATGTAGTTCTGATCAGGAAATGTCCTCTAAAGGCCCATATGCCTGACCAGTGGCACCATTAGGAGATGCCACTGGTCCTTTGGGAAATGGAGCCTAGTTGGAGGGAGCATCATTGAGAGCGTCCCTTTGAAGGAGATACTGAAACCCTGGCTTCCCTGACCCCCACCCCAACCGCTCTTTCTTCTTCTTCTTCTTCTTCTTCTTCTTCTTCTTCTTCTTCTTCTTCTTCTTCTTCTTCTTCTTCTTCTTCTTCTTCTTCTTCTTCTTCTTCTT
>NC_034590.1:80993091-80998149 GCF_900095145.1 Mus pahari | reverse complement strand
TTCTTCTTCTTTCTCTCTCTCTCTCTCTCTCTCTCTCTCTCTCCTCTCCCCCACCACCCCGAATATCAGCCTTCTCTGCTTCTCAAGTATCAGCTAAAGAAAGCTGCTCCTCACCTGCCTCTGTCCTTGCTTAAATCACCTGTGCTTCCTGGCTACAAATTCCCCCCAAAGGTAACTCTGGGCCCAATGGAGTATTCTACCTATCAATTTGTCCATGTGTTCACCTTGATTATCACAGACAAACAACTGTTGTATACACAATTCCTGGGGAGACATGAGTCTATTCACCCCAGACAGGAAACAAACAAAAGAAAAGTTAACACCAAAGTCCAACTTGATGAACCAATGAGTTTTATTGGGGTTACTTATAGGTGAGGGGTTACTTAGAGCAGCAGAAACTACTCAGACAGTTGCATGACCAAAAGTCCACCCTAACATGGGCGATGGCTCGAAAAAGCCGTGACCCGGAGCGCACTGCATAGCCTGTAGATACCTCAACGGGTAGGAGAGTGTCCTTTCCAGGTAATTTGGTTAGTTGGAGCTTCTTCTGGACTGTGTGCTAGTTGAGTGTCTTTTAATCAGATCAGCTTGTTTAATTGTGTCTCTCAGTGGTCCTTAAGGTCCACTAGTGAATCTGGTCAGTTTCAGGAACTTCTTGAAGCCTTTGCATTGTTTACTTCCTGAGCTTAAGGAGATTCCCTGCAGAATGGAATGTTCCACCTCACTTTAGAATATCCCTTGTAATCCTACTCTCTTACCCATCCCCCCTCAAACAAGGAGGCTGCATGGGTTGGTATCAAGTCCTCTGCATATATGTTATAGCTGATAGCCTGGTGTTTTGTGGGACTCCTAACAGTGGGAATAGGTGTTTCTCCAACTCTGTCTGCTCTTGGACCCTTTTCCTCCTATTGGGTTGCTTTGTCCAGCCTCAACATGAGGACTTTTGCCTTGTCTTAGTGTATCTTGTTTTGTCCTATTAGGCTGATGTCTCTTGGAGGTCTGCTCTTTCTGGAGAGAAAATGGAGGGGGAATGGATCTGAGGGAGAGAGCAGGTGGGGAGGGGAGCTAGGAGGAATAGAGGGGGAGGAAACTGTGGTAGGGATGTATCCTATGAGAGAAGAATCTATATTCAGTTAAAAAATTAATTAAATATTTTTTAAAGAAGAACATCCCTTGTCTTAATGAGCTTTCCTCCAAGTTGGAAGGTTTTAAGTTAGAAGAAATTGCTATGCAGCACAAATTCTTATAGTCAAAAATATTTCAAGATTCAGAATTTGGAGCTTGGGAATATGGTAAAATGCCTCACCCGCATCACCCCAACAGAGTCTAAGGCAACTTCTTATAATCAAACACAACAATAGATTCACAATAAAAATGTGATATTCATGTAAACTATGAAGTAAATTTTATAAATAGCCTCATACAGGTTCAAACCATATTTTTTTCCTGTAGAGGAAAATGCTTTTTTGGATTTTATTGGTTCTGGACTCAAAACAGAACATAAAGATCATGGGCCGTGCCACTCCAGGCTGCTGAGCTCCAGGCTCCGGAGACTATGGTGTTATCACGGTGCCCCCCAGTTCCTTAGACCTCCAGGAGGTCTTGAACAACAGTGTCAATGTTGCCTGCAAACTCGTTAGAAGTACAGAATCTTGGGCCTCATCCCAAAATACAGAATCACATCAGCTACTTTATATGCATGCTGAAGTCTCTGAAGCACTACTCTAAGTGGCCGTCACATCCCTAAGTTGTCATCAA
Organism: Mus pahari; assembly: GCF_900095145.1. Classification (NCBI taxonomy): domain Eukaryota; kingdom Metazoa; phylum Chordata; class Mammalia; order Rodentia; family Muridae; genus Mus; species Mus pahari. Next base: position 80,996,391 of record NC_034590.1, on the reverse strand, counting down.
TGGGTATGGGACTATATATTTGTATAGTCAACCCCCACAACCCATCTCCCTCTCCCTCTCCCTCTCCGTCTTTCTGTCTCTGTCTCTCTGTCTCTCTGTCTCTTTCTCTCTCTCTCTCTCTCTCTCTCTCTCTCTCTCTCTCTCTCTCTCTCTNTGTGTGTGTGTGTGTGTTTGTGTGTGTGTGGTCACATTTGAGTATGTGAATGCAGACATCCTATTTGTGCCACTGTGTATGTATATAGAGGTCAAAGGGCAACCTTAGGTGTTGATCCTGGTCTTCCACTTTGTTTGAGATAAGGTTGTCTTAGTCAGTGTTTTATTGCTTCAAAGAGACACCATAGGCCTCAGCAACTTTCATAAAGGAAAGCATTTAATTGGGGCTGGCTGACTTACAGTTTCAGAGATTTAGCTCATTGTCATCACAGTGAGGAGCATGGCCACATGCAGGCAGAGATGGCACTGGAGAAGTAGCTGAGAGTTCTTCATCTGGATCCACGGGCAGCAGCAGGAGAGACACTGGAACTGGCCTGGGCTTTTGAAACCTCAAATCCCACCCTGAGAGACACACTTCCTCCAACAAGGTCACACCTACTCCAACAAAGCCATACCTCCTAATTCCAAGTATTCAAATATATGAGCCTATTCTTATTCCAACCACCACAGGGTCTCTTGTTCCACTCAGTGTACATCTGACTATCTGTCCTTCAGCTTCTGGGAATTTTCCCATCCTTGTCTCCCAGCTCACTGGGATGACAGATGCCTGAGATACTGCGTCCAGCTTTACACGGTTCCCAGAGATTCGAACATAGGTCTTCACACTTGCACTTGACAAGTGCCTTACCCATTGAGCCATCTTCTCGCCCTCCACCTTCTGTTCTGTTTAATTGAATTCAAGCATGATATCTAAAATAACAATAAAGAAACTGCCTCCATGGTATGACATTCCAAGTCAGGAGTCCACCACCAGGCCTGAGAGCTGGGATTCCTGCCTACTTTACACCTTCATAGTTGTTTAAATGCCCACTCTAGTCAGCACATCAGGACTCCAATGCTGCTTCCCTCTGGTGCCAGCTGCACTTGCCCTTCAGTTATTTCTCCTTCCCAAATTTGCCTTCTGAAACTTGACTGTAGCCAGAACCCCTCAAACCACTCCTATCTCTGCAAGAAAAGTAGGGGCAGTACACGCCTGTATTAGTTTTCTGATTGCTATGACCTGCCAAGGAGCAACAGAAGTGAAGAAGGTTTATGCTGGCTCATGGCTCCAGGGATCCAGCCCATCATGAGGGGAAAGGCATGACAGTAGGACCAGCCCCCATCTGTGGTAGCAACATGGCTGCTGGCTCACATCCCAGGGACGAAAAGCAGAACAAAGAGACAAATGTGGAAATTCATCTGGCTTTCTCCTTTTCCCATTTTAATCCAGTACGGGCCCCCTCTAGCCTGTGGAATGATCCCCATCATGGTGCATCCCTCCCTCCTCTGCTAATCCTCTCTAAAAACACCCTCACAGACATGCCCAAAGATGTGTCTCCTACATGATTATAAATCCAGCCAAACTGACAATTAGGAGTGACTATCACAATGCCTGAACTCCATCTGTGGGAATGGCTCAAGCATTCTTTCTCAGGAGCTCTTTGGTCACCAGGAAAATTGTGAGAGAGAAATAAACATTTGGAAAGAAAGCTGTAGTCCCATTCCCCACGTCATACATTGATGTCTTTCAGCTTCTGCAGGCCCAGCTGAGGTCCAGCTGTGCAGATAGACCACATGTTTTTACATTTGTTTTAAGAAAGTAACTTTGTGGTCCTGCAAGATATATGTACGTGTGCCAAAAAAAAAAAAAAAAAAAAGTCTACAGCTACAAATAGCACCTAAACAAAGTAGTACATAGTCCATTCAATCTTTCTTTCTCAGTGGCTTCTGGGAGAAAATGTTGTCTTTTCTATCTAATCCTTAGACGTTCTGAAAACTTCTCTTTCAGTTCCCCACAAAACAGTCTGGATGATCCTTGAAGACTCAAGGCATGAAACTGTACAGTTGCCATTATCTGAGAGCAGTCAGACTCAGAGAGAAAGGGCTTGGGAGGAGAAATGGGTATAGAGCTAGATGATTGGATGCAGTCTTGGTTTTACAAAATAAATAGGCTCTAGAGATGGTGCGGGAGCTGATTCCACAGCACTGTAACATACTTGAGGTCAAATCACTGGATACCTAAATGTGGCTAAAGCAGGAAATGGTGTATCTCACCACGTGATGAACAGGTACACTGGAAATTTATGAACCACCTCTGGGAAGCAGCAGCAGCAGATACAGAGATGTTGTGAGTGGCATTCGGGAGATAGTGCACCCTCAAAACCAGAAAGAGATGGCTTGTTTCCGATTCACAACACTTCCTTCACAGACACGGCTAAGTGACTGTGGTGAAAACTGAAGAATTCGGAGAAACAAATGGGAGTGGAGATGGGGAAGATAAACTAGGGAGAGGTACCCCTCCCAGGAATCTCGCATGTTTCCAAAACATTTATAAAACAGACCTAACCCACTGTCAGGACAAGCCTGGGGAATGAAGGTCATGGGTCAGACTCCAGGCTGCACAGAAGGCCTTGCCCAAGGGAGGCCTAGAGCTGAGAGAGAAGCTTTCAGAGGGGAACTGCCTTGCCCTGAATTCCACAGTTCCTAAGGAGCAGGGTGAGGACTTGAGATCTTACTCTCTCAACTCCTGGCGCTCACTCCCTAGCCAAAGCTGACTTAAAACAGAATGAACCTGAAAAAGCCAAAAATAATTCTGTATTGCATTAAAGAAAGAACGAGTCCCTGTTGTATATAAGCATACAAATCCAAATAATTTGAGGGTGTATTTTAAACCTGACAGCATCCTCCACCCCCACCCCTGAAGAGAAAAGAGGGTAAGAGCAAAATGTGGGGTGAGAAGCCATCTGACTCACCAGTGAGGTGGGGGGGGGGGGGAGAGAAGCTGTAAGCAAACACGCTGAGTTTATTTCCAGCACGCATCTCCCTCCGCCAGCCCTGGCAGCCAGCCCATCCGTGTGTTGCAGGGGCCTCCATTGGAGACGTGGCCAGAGTCCTATTTTAGGAGGACAGAAGTAGCCTAAATCATGTGGCTGCTAAGCTGGAATTTAAAGAACACACACACCAAGAGAGGTGGGGGGGAGGGAAGAAGAGAGGAAGAGAGAAATGGAGACAGAAACAAAGAGACAGACACAGAGAAAGAGACAGAAAGATAGAGAGGAGGGGAAGAGGGAGGGAGGGAGGGAGGGAGAGAGGGAAGGAGGGAGGGAG
>NC_034590.1:80990525-80992830 GCF_900095145.1 Mus pahari | reverse complement strand
GGAGGGAGGGAGGGAGGGAAGGGAAAGGAGGGAGGGAGGATATATGATACTGGACACCACAATGTGCTAGCAGTTGTCCATCTGACGTGTTCCAATCTTGTCTAACCCAGGGAAGCCTTAATATAGTCCCTTTGTCCTGTCCGTTCCGGGAACAGCCAGCAAAATTGTCTGCAAGAGAAAGCACATGGTCTCAGAGGTGAGCCAGGGACAGCCTCTGAGGTGCCAAGGATTTTTCTAAGCAAACATTGATGGACAGGTCTGTGTGTGCTGGAGAAACCCGTTCCCCTGGCTCCTTGCGGAATTTAGCCCCAGGGGAAGTGAGCTAATGACTGGGTTGGTTCACCTTCAGCCCAGATGCATCATAAAATCAACTTGTAAAGCCTGGCTCTGAATACTTTTGCTCACCCGGATGGAGTTCTGTGGGGCTCTGTGGCTTTCATATTGGAGGGTCCAGGGGCCGTTCTTCCTTTCCCTGGTCTAAAACCAGGGCCAGTGTCCTGAGCTGGTCAGCTTAATCCAGGCTGTGGTCAAATCTGCTGACAGCGGCCACGCTCTGCCTGCAGTGTGTGCCCCACATCTGGGACTTGGTATTCGCCAGCCAGTCTCTCCCCCAAACCTAGTTTTTCATTCAGGCCTGAGCATGCAGCACTCAGGGAACCTGGGCTCCAGTGCCTAGACTTGTCTCTCCACCTAAGCACCCAATGGGGTTTATCCTTATCTCTAAACAGCCTTCCCCTCCCCCTTAGGCTCAGCCTGAATCACCAGGGGAATTTCTGTCTTGATTTCTCATTCTGAGCCCAAGCTATGGTGAGAGATTTCTGAATGGGTTCTGTGTCTTCTGGATGCTGTCGGTGTCTGTGACAACCCTTATATTCAGAGGAACCTTTACCCCCACTTCCTATCCCCCCCACCCCACCGCTCATTCGCACCCCACTCTCCTCCCTCAGCTTGCCCAGGAGAACCCCAAGCAGCACCTGTTCTAGTCAGTTCTGTTTACCTGGATTCCCTGTTTCTGCTCTCACCTCCTGGGCTCTTAATCCCTTGTCACAGCTGCTTCTGGCCCTTCGGTGACTCTTAAACTTCCCTTTTTAAACCACAGTCTTATCACGTGTTTCTGAGTCGATCTGTGTCGGCACAACAGTTTCCCTGTGGGCTGCGGTGAGGATTCTGTAAGCCAGCCAGCCTCTGGGTAGCTTGTAGACAGCTTCCAGAGTCCCTGACTGTCTCACTGGGCCTTTTGGTTCTCACTCTAGGGTCTCCCCGGCCCTGCCCCTGCCTGCTGGCTCCACATTCGCTTTACTCTCTAGAGCCCCTCCCTCACCTCACCCGAGGTGGCCACATCCTAGGCTCAGCTCTTGACTTGCTGAGACTATTTTTCAAAAACAAAAAACAAAACAAAACAAAATTTGGCAATGCTTTTTATCAACAGGAAAAGAAGGGTCATCCCATATTTATTTCAATTTTTGTTGCTAGTACTTATTAGATAATTGCCCCCCCCCCCCCGTCAACGGGAGTTGGACATTATCAAAATTCACCTCAATTTCTGCTCATCTCGAAGATTCCTAGCCAAGCATCTACAACTGGTCAAAAAATAAGCCAAGTTGTAATAGACTGGAGAATCTCTCCATAAGCCAGTGTATAAGAGTAACATTCGTGGAGTACCCAGGGGACCAGAAGGTGCCTGAAGGTACCTGGAGGTGCCTCTCACACAAACACAAACCTGTCATAGTATGTCATAACATTGGCAGGACTCTGCATGCCTCCTTTGACTTAAAACATAAACAGTTGCCATGTCACTACATAGAATAATCTCTGGTGTGTATGTGGATATGTGTGTGTATGTGTTCATATTTTATATGCTTATCTTTGCATGTTCAAGTATGTGTGTGTCTGGGTGTATGTGGACATTCAAGGACAACCTCAGGTAGGTGACATCCTTGGGAGCTTCTTATCTTGGCTTAGTGTCATTATTTAGAGACAGAGTCTCTTCTCTTAGGGCTCACCCATCAGGCCAGCAAACCCCAGAGCTCTCCCTGTCCCTACCTGCCACTACTGGATGCATACCACTGTATCTGGCTTTTTTGTGTAGATTCTGGGCATTGAACTTAGGACCTCATGCTTGTCTGAGTTATCTCCCCAGCACCAGCTCAGTGACTGCAGAGCAGCCCTTTTAGCAGGGCTTCTCAACCTTCCTAATGGATCATTTAATACAGTTCCTCATGTTGTGATAACCCCAACCATAAAATTATTTTCTTTTCTTTTTTTTTTTTTTTTTTTTTTTTTTTTTTTTTTGGTTTTTCGACGG
>NC_034590.1:80984247-80990482 GCF_900095145.1 Mus pahari | reverse complement strand
GGGTTTCTCTGTAGCCCTGGCTGTCCTGGAACTCACTTTGTAGACCAGGCTGGCCTCAAACTCAGAAATCCTCCTGCCTCCCGCTCTGCCTCTGCCTCCCAAGTGCTGGGATTAAAGGCATGTGCCACCACACCCAGCTATAAAATTATTTTCATTGCTACTTCATAACTGTAATTATGCTACTGTTATGCATTGTAATGTAAATATCTGACATGTAGAATATATGATATGTAGAATATATGATATGTGACCCCTGTGAAAGATTGAAAACCACTGCTTTTAGTGAAATTGACATAACTGACCTGACTAGTGGATATTGGTGTTTTTCTACCACCGTGTAGGAGTATCTAGTATGCATCTTAGCACCAGGGACTTATTTAAGAGTATTTCTTAGACCAGTTCTCAGCAGCAGGCTTAGTCAGCCAAAGAAAGAAACTAAAGCTTTCCAAACTTGTTGTTGCTTCCATTGCTTCATGCTTCCCTGAGATGAGGTTAGAAAAGTCTATCTGGGAAGTCTGAGCAGGAAGAAGAAACAAACATAGACAATTGTGTCAGGCATCCCACATGGAATCTCTGTTATGCTGCCAATCCAGCTTGCCCGGATTTGTTAATGCTCTTAAGGCCGTTTATGAAGAAATTCACCACACAGTATTTTAGAAACTTTGCTTACATGGTCTCATCGGTCCTCACAGCCACTCCCTGAGAAAGATGCTTTCCACTTCATTTCATGAAGGAGGATGCAGGAGCTCAAAGAGGTGAAGTCTAGATCCCAGAAAAACAGGAACACGAGCAAGCCTGTTCTCTTTCAGCTCTGCCACGCAGTGTTTCGTCCCTCCCCGTCTCTCCTTCTGCACATGTGCACAATGGAGTTTTCAACTTCTCCTGATGGGTGGAGGGAACGTTGGAGCCTGTTGGTAGCCTAGGAGGAAGGTACCCACGGCTTCAGGACTTTGCTAAAGAAAGCAGATTGTTCTCAGCTGTCAGCCCACAAAACATTTCTCTTGCTTGCCGGTGAGAAGTGTATTAAAGATAATTTGGTTTTATGTTCATACACACAGACAGAGAAGGTTCCATGTGGGCTAGGGAGGTGGCTCAACTGGTAAAAGTGCTTGCTGCCCAAGTGTGAGGACCTGAGTTCTAATCCTAGGACCCCACACAAAGCTCAGTGGTAGAACATGGGTCTGTAATCCCAGCACTCCCGAGGTGAGATAGGAATTGGAGTCAGGAAAATCCCCCAAAGTTCCCAAATCAGCTAATCTGGCATGCACAGAAACAAAACCACGAGAAACCCTCTCTCAAACAATGTGGAAAGCAGAGATGGGTACCCTGACCTTCATACACGTACCATGGCACGTATGGGCCCACACTCAGACATGAACAACATATATGGGGTTGGGGGAGGCCGGCATGGAGAGATAGCCTGCTGCTTCTGCAGAAGACTGGGGTTTGATTCCCAGGACCCATGCTCCATGGGATCTGATGCCCTCTTTGGTCTTACACATGCACATAATCACACACAGACACATATGCGTAATTTAAAATACATCTTTTTTTTTTTTTAAGAGGAAAAGGACAAGGAGGAAGAAGAAGAAAATGAGGAAGAGGAGGAGGGTCTCTCTAAATTTAGGACTTGCTATCTATCAAAGACAATGACTGATCAATGTGCTTTGAGGCTAATTATTTTTCAGAACAATCATTATTCATCCTGAGCTAATATCCAACCTGCCAATGGAGTGACCTGTCCTTATGTTAAAAATATGTGCTATTCTTATATTACAAGTAGTTCTGTTGCCACTGGGTAGTAGTGGCACCCACCTTTGATTCCAGCACTTGGGAGGTAGAGGCAAGAGGATCTCTGTGAGCCTGAGGTCAGCCTTATCTCCAGTGACAAGGACAGCCAGGGTAGCCAGGGCTACACAGAGAAACTCTGTGTTAAAAACAAAACAACAACAACAACAAAAAGTACTTCTGTGGTACAATAATTTGATCTGCCTGACTTTACCAAATTTGTGCACATTTTAAGACCTCAATTTTTTAAAGTCAATCAGTATTAATTTGGGCCTTTTTACATATGAAAAGGGCATGTCTTTAATTCCCTGCATGTTTCCCAAAACACACTGAATTTGTAAATCCCAGATGTTGCCCAACTATGCCTTGGGGCATTGACTTCTGGAATTTCTTTTTTTTTTTTAAAGATTTATTTATTATTATACATAAGTACATTGTAGCTGACTTCAGACACACCAGAAAAGGGCATCAGATCTCATTATGGGTGGTTGTGAACCACCATATGGTTGCTGCGATCTGAACTCAGGACCTTCTGAAGAGCAGTCAGTGCACTTACCCACGGAGCCATCTCACCAGCCCGACTTCTGGAATTTCTTAGTGACAAAGAAGGAAAAACTGAGGCAGGCACTGGATGAGTTTGGACAGAGATGGGCTAGCATCTGCACAGACTGAAGACACCAGATTTGATGAGCTAAGTGAGTTGATTAGAAACCATTGGTTGGTGTAGCAGATCAGCTGTATGGCTCAAGGAGCTGAATTCTGCTGTGCGTAAGACTAGTCATATGGTTCATTTGTCAGGCATCTTTAAGACATAACTGACAGACACATGATTGTTAAAAGCAGAGGAAATATTTCTAAACCCTAGCTGAAAATTCCGAGTATAATTGAAAACAAATACTTATATTGTGTTATCAAAAACTGTCCCAGTTTCTTTACTCTGAATCTTTTCTCCATGGTGGTGATAGTGGCCAACAGCTTCAGGTGTACCTGCCACAGAAATGCACGTAGATATAAGAACCCATTTCCCAATTGTCCCATCAAAAATCTTAGTGCTACTGGAGCCAGAATCTTGGGTCCAGAAATACTAGCAGGCCCAGAGGAGTGCAGATAAGTCTATTAGGACATCTGTTTGAGCAGGACGGGAAATGCGGTTCTGAGAAGTCTCGCTGGAGGCTCCATAAAGAAAGGGAAAGAGGGGTTAAGGAAAAGAAGAGGAAGACGATCATCAAAGAAGCATGGTAGCTATGGTTACTGTGTGCAGTGGAGGAGGGGGAGAGGTTTGATGATGGCTTCTGTCTGCTTTATCAATCTCAGAACTCACACAGTGCTGTGAAGAAGAAGTGACCAGCAATGAGGACCCTCCTAGGTCAATGGAAGACCCTTATAAGGAGCCTCTTAAGAAGTGCCATGCAGTTGTTGGTGGCACCGGCCTTTAATCCCACCGATTGGAAGACAGAAGCAGGTGGATCTCTGTGGGTTTGAGTCCAGTCTACGCAGTGAGTTCCAAGACAGCCAGGGCTACACAGAGAAAACCTGNNGGGGGGGGGGGGTGAGAGGAGTGTATCTTGTGTAAGAAATGTACTCTAAGAATGTACAGCTTTGCTGAGCAGTGGTGGCGCATGCCTTTAATCCCAGCAGGCAGATCTCTGAGTTCAAGGCCAGCCTGGTCTACAGAGTGAGTTCCAGGACGGTCAGGGCTATACAGAGAAACCCTGTCTCGAGATTAAAAAAAGAAGAAGAAGAAAAGAAAAGAATGTACAGCTTTTGTCCCATTTTATTTCTCATTTTACTGTGTGCATTTACTAAGAAAAACACATAAAAGGTCTTTGTGGAAATAACAACGAAAACCATTAAAAGAGATCATATCTCAAAGACCCTAAACTTTGTAACATAAGATATCTTGAATACATTTTATAAACTTACTGCCAATAAGCCTGTAGGTGGTTGTGTGTCAAAAACTAAGGAAGGAAGAAAAGAAGGATGGAATGGAAGGCAGGAAGCAAGCAAAGAAGTAACTGACATAAGAAGGTTCTCATCAAAGTTTCCTTGTCCGGACCTCCATACAAATAAGGGATTGGAGCATACAGAAAGTACTTGCTCCGGACTGGCTGCTGTCTGAGCTACACTGTTTTATAGGCTGTTCATTAGTCAGCTCTGGTTAGTAGAGGAAGTTTTTAGGATGCTGACTCCGTTTTACACCTGTATTAGTAGGCTGTGTTAGTAGCCACTCTATTTTTCATTCTGGGGTTGTGTGAGAGCCTTGGGTTCTCATTTATTTAAGTCCCGCTGGCCATGCTGTGCAAGCACAAAATATGTTAGGATAACTGTGACTCAGCTTCTTGGCTCTCTGGTTGCTTTATCCCTCTTTGGGGTAGTCCCTTCCTTTAGAATTACCTTAAAATGGTCCTGAATAAGCTTATGTGTGGAACATCTTCAGCTTGGCCTGTAAATCTATTCCATTCTTCTCCCTACTCTATAGGGGATAGCTTGGTCTGTGTGGATGCATCCATGGCTCTTTTCCCCCTGGGTTTTCTTTTGGGGTATTATCAAGGAAAAGAATCATGGGAAATGAAGGAAAGGAAAATAATAAGGTTCAGTAGATCCTTTCCCTCAGCCCCTTTGCAAAAGCCTACATGAATTAGCTGTGCCTCTCAGTCGGTAGTTAAATCCTAAAATTCTCTCTCTCTCTCTCTCTCTCTCTCTCTCTCTCTCTCCTCTACAACCTTAAGTGGTACCAAACAAATGTCTTACCATGAATAGGTGTCCCCACTCCAAAACTGTATTATCTGTTGTGATTTTCCCTACATCTACCCATAACCCTCTTTAAAAATATAATGCCATCAATTTCTAGAATTTGACTGTTACAGCAAACTTGTCCATCCCTGAATAAAAGCCATGCTTCTCATAGGACAGGGCTGGGTCACATGCCTACCCTTGAACTAGATCTGCAATCTGCTCCTTCCAAATCACACGCACTGAGAATGGGGAGGAACAGGGAGAAACAATCTGTGATTACTATATTTAGCAAAGTAGGTAGGAAGGCATTCTACTCATCAATATTAGTCTCAGTACCCACCCCTTAGCATCAGGACTGAGGTATAAATAAGGGCAGCTTCAAAGAATAATCACACGCTGAAACAGCGTTCAGCCTGCCTTCTATTCATGTGTGTACAAATCAATTCTTTCTAAAGATCTGGCCACTCATTTTCTGAACTCCAGGCCTGTTGTCAACTCTCTTCTGAAACAAATTGAAATTTCTATCATCGATTCACTTTGAAATGCCATAAAGCAGCACAATCCTTGTCTAGCTGGGCAATAAAGCAAACCCTCTTGGCAGATCAAATGAGCAGCCCCTGACAGAAGGACAGGGGACACGCCACTGAACATTGCCAAGAATAGACAATTTGGAAGCTGTCTGGTGGCAGGAATGACAAGGCCAAGATCATAACCACTTTGAAAAAACTGGCATGCCTTATGAGATAAACATAAAATAGGACTCTAGCAATCTCCTCACAGAGCCGTAGAAGAACATTTGGCCTGCTACTAAACAAAAATCTCCCTCTTTGGAGGGATTTCTTTTTATGTGGCCGCTGTGACGGATCTTCTTGGTTACCAACCTGACTATATCGAGAATTGAAACCCAAATGGCTGGGTACATCTGTAAGGGACTTTTTGCTTCATTAAGTTATTTGAAATAGGGAGGTCCAGCACTAATCCAGATCTCTGAGGTAGGGAGATCCGCCTTTAATCTGGACTACACTTTTTGCTGCCAGCCTATATAAAGGACTCGGGAGAAGGAAGCTAGTTCTCCCTTTGTAGTCCATTCTTTAACCAGTTTTAGAACTTCTTCAAGATTCTGGTACATACTGAAGAGGAGCTGAGATACTGAGACATCCAGCCTTGTGGACTGAACAACTAACTACTATTGAACTGGCTGGACCACAGCCTGTAAGTCATTCTAATAAATCATACACACACATAGACTGTATTTATTCCATAAGTTCTATTCCTCTAGAAAACCCTGACTAAGATAGCCACCCTGATAGCAAGTGACTGGCAGATACAGAAGGAGGAGTCTCTTTACAGGAAAGGCCATGGGCTTCTACTCCAGGAGCCTCAGTCTCTTAGAGTAATCATTAACCAGAAAATGACTAGTCAAGATTGTACTTACCTTATCCTCTAACCCTTTGCCCCATAGAGTCCTCCACCATCCCACTGTGCCTCTTTAGTGGAGAAACGGGCATCCAAGGACACACATGGAGCGTGTAGTTTTTCTCTGCCATGCCTCTGGTGCTGCTCTGATTGGAGCTCAGGAACACATTTCCACTGGGACGAGCCTCCTGGGCCACACTGTTTGCCCCTTCTCAGTTCCTCACCGTTATCTTCACCCATGAAACAACCCGGATGTCAGCTCTTGCAAAAAGAGAATTTTCTTTTTTTTTTTTTT